>NC_092038.1:31461975-31764914 GCF_003086295.3 Arachis hypogaea
CGTACCTTAAACTGAAATAATCTTCCAATTAAAAGGAGAGATTGTACATATAGCCATGCAGCAATATTTACATAAAATAAAGTCACTGTTGATTTTAGTAGATATAATGTTATATGCAGTTATGACAGAAAAAACTATGCTAGAAGCACTATGCATGACCTAATTTCTTGTATCACAGGTGAAAGCTAACTAAAAGCAAAAACCATAATAGAAACAATAACAGAATAACTACCTGAATTAAATAGCAACAAATCAAAATAAAATTGCTTGCTTAGTCTCTCTCTCAATCTTTTTTTTTTGGTCACAGTCTCTCTCTCGATCTCTATCTCTCAATTTTTATCTTTTAGTTTCATTTTCTCTTCTAAATATTACCTAAATGATCATTCTTAATAATATAGTCCTATTTTTAATATCATGCATGACAAAGTATTTACTCTACATTAAAGAGCTTATTAGTTTAAAATGTTACATTTTCATGGATAAATTTTACATTTTTTATTGAACATAAATGAATTTTTATTTATTTATTAACATATATATTTCATTGAAGATCGCTTGTGCTACAGCGACAGAAGCTCAGAGATGGATGGAAGCATTTAATCATGCCAAGCAACAGGTATAATATATAATAGTTGGATAATGCTAGGTGTATAAAAAAAACTAGTCACAAAATTTATTATTTGTATCAAATTTATGTTAAAATATATTCGATATCTTATTTTTAATGTGTACATAATATTTTTTATAATAGTTATAAAGTTACAATAATATAATTTGTAAGATTAATTGATAATTATTTAAAAAAAGTTAATAATTACAAAATCTTTGGTTTTTAAATACTGATTGTATGGAAGTTTATAATATTTAGCTTTACGTTATATTGATTGTCATCATCATAAGTGAACAATATGGACTAGTTCTTTGAATTAATTTGAGTGTCATGGATACGTGGTTGTGAAAATCACTTAGTACGTATTTGTTCTTTTTCAGGCTGAAAATGACTTGTCAAGCGGAGGCGATCCTAGAGAGAAACTAAATCAAGAGGAGTATGCATTTTATTTTTCCAATTATATACACACTTTGTTAAATTTTTAACCTAGCTTTTAGAATATTAGATAAGAAAAAAATAAATTAGTTTTTAACATTTGACAAATTAGTCTTTTTTTTATTTTTTAGAAAGTAATATAGTTAAAGTATTCAAATACAACTATATTAGGTGTATAATAAAATGTATAATAAAATCAGTTATTATAATCAGTTATTAGTATAAAATATATATTAGTATAAAATATATATTAGATTATAAAATATATATTAAAAATAAATTAAAAAATATATATTTATACATAAATATATGATAACTGATTTTAATAGTTAAATTTAGTGTATAAATACTATTTTTTTATTAACATATATATCTAAAATTTTAAAAAGTAAGAAGCCCATTTGTTTATTTATTTTAACAATAAGTGAATAACTGGATATGTTGTCTTTCCTTGTTAGTACGCTTTTGATGATTTAATCCCAATCAGTTATTAGATAATAGATATGTTACTTTTGAATTCATCCTATTTTCAGAAGAGTTATCATAAGTTGACATTATGACATATCATTTTGTCTTTATATTTGTATAAGGCTCGATCTCGATCATCGCAATCGACATAGTGTGAAGCGATTTGGCTCTGGATTAAGAAAGCTTATAAGAATTGGACAAGGTAAAAAGAAAAAGAAAAGGCATTCCTTGATTTAATATATATAAAATATATAAAAAAATATTTTTTCCTATTTCTAACACTTCAACGTTCAACCCAACAACTCTCCTTTAAAGTGAAAAGTAATAACTATTTTGATTAATCTTACAGTTATTATCATCTATATATTTAAACTTTAGAATTTGAGATTAACTGATAGAATAATATTAGAGAATTAATTCTTTTATAAAACATTTGCTATTTTTTTAAAAAAATATTTTATTTATTTTAAATTTTAAATCCTAAATCATAAATTTTTAATCTTTTGCACCCTAAATTATAAACTCTAGATGCTAAAATTGACTAATCTATACTTTCTCTAATTGATATTAAATACACTAATAAAAGTAATGCTAAAAGAAATTAATTAATGTTCAAATATACACTTGTAAATGAGAATTTTCGGGCAATCTTTTTCTTTTTCTTTCTAAAAGCGATAGTATGCAAATCAAAATTTGTTTTTTTATACGGGGTGCGAAGAAAAGAATAAATTGGAATAATGGGTTTGAGAGACATGATGGATTAGTGTTATTAATTACATTTGCTTTTGTAAACAAGTAGGTTAAAAATTTGATTCAGGTGTATGATTACGTTATGTTTTCGTTATATATTAGAATTTGCGTAGTACTCAACCTGTTATCCCCGTCAAATTGTGAAAGTGAGTTTCTAAATAAATATCTATATATTACATTTTTACAAAGAATCATAAACGTAAGTTCTACTTTTCTATATTGCTATTTGCTAATATTGTTATACTATCTTTTTTAATTTATTTTATATGTCTTTGTTAATACTATAGTTGACTTAATTTTTCCCTTTTTGATGCCAAAGGCCCAGAGATACTTTCACGACAATCATCAAGAACAAGAACAAGAAGTTTTAGTTTTGACGGATTTGATAAGGATCAAGATGTATTTGAAGAACATCAATGGAAGTGTGTTCGTACCATGTCCGGTACTATTTGTTTTATTAGGCAAATATATACCTTGCTTGTTTGAATTTCCTTAAGTGAGATAAGCTCCACCTTATTCTATGATATGGGTGAGTTGAAGTGATTTAGTTATTACTTTTCAATTGCAAAAATTTAATTTTTAAAATTTAAAAAAGTGTATTAATATAGTCTTTTATGTATTTTTTATTACTAAAATTCAACGCTGTTAGTAATGTAACTCAAATCTTGCCACACTTAACATATTAAAATGATTTTGGAGGCATTTTGACGCTAAAATAAATATTAAACAACGTCGTTTGAGGGTTATGACAAGGAATTTGGTTATGACAAGATTATTCGAACCCTCAAATGACGTAGTTTAATATTTTCTTTAGCGTCAACGCGTACGACGTCGTTTTAATATGTTCATCATAGCAAGATTTGAGTTACGTCACTAACGACGTTGAGTTTTTGTGACGGAAAATACACGAGAGACTATATACTTTTTTTAAATTTAAAAGACTAAATTGTAGCAATTAAAAAATTAAGGACTAAATCAATGCAACTCGTCAATCACATGAATCAAAGTGGGATTTAATTCTCATTAAATTGATAAAAAAAATCTTTTTGCTCTTCTATTTTTTGGGTTACACTTCTTTCTTTTTGTTGGCCAGGACTGAACTTTCATTTATTTATTAATTAATTTTATTTCAGGCGTTAGAATTTTTGAGGACCTCACGAATTACAAGGTATGCATGTTTCTAAATTTTTGTGGTAAAAGACGGTATTGAAGCTATATATATATATCTTAAAAATCCACTTGCTTTGAATTTAATTGTCCTAGCTATTCTGAAAAGATTTGTAAAAGGAATGATTCCAGGTTGTTTTAGAATTTTATCTCTTTTCTTAGAAATACAATGAAATTAATTATGCAAAAAATTATTTCATTTTAATTTTATCTCATTTTATGTTGAACATATCAATAAAGAGAATAGAGATTAACACAGTTATATATTTTTGATCAGTTTTTAAGTGTATTGAGATTTATATTTGGTCTTCACCATAAATTATAATAAAATTTTCACTATAATTAAATTAGTTGCAGTCTCTAATTCAACAAATTAAATAATTAATTCTAATATAATTCATCAAGAACTTCAGAGTTCAAACCATGCTCACAAACGTCTAAATTTCTAATACAACTTAAAAAACAGAGAATTGAAGTTTAGCAATTTTTTAAGTACTAAACTAACTTAAAAAAGGAGAACTACATGAATTAATCCAAAATTCACGCCTTTGAATGACACCTTTACAAAGAAATAGAATTAGGGAAAGTATAGAGAGCCAATGGTTTAAGCGTACAATGCGTGCAATGAAGGTTTATGAAGTATTAGAGATATAATCATTAGTGTTATATTGTTCTATCAAGTTACGCTTTTGGGATGAGTGGTTTCATGATATGATATTAGAGTTTGAGATCCGAAAGATCAGTGTTCGTGATTTTATGACATGAGATATTTATTTATCCTGGTATCCAGATGGTTATTCTGGATAGTATGAGTGATGTTCATTCTATTCATGGATCAAAGATTTAGCCTATTGTACATATTGTACACTTAGGCCATTGACTCCCTAACACTATTCATAGAATTATGATTTTTCTCAACTTATCTCGCTTTTTTTCACACTGTTTTTTCTATAATTCCTCACATAAATATTAAAGCAGTCTTTTGCTTTATAGAAAAAATATATATATGTTATATTTATTCTCTTTTTCTTGTTCAAATATTTGAATGATAATACGAAAATATTTGAAAAATAATAAAAATTAATTTAAATTAGTTCAAAGTTAACTTATTTACATTTATTAATTATTTTTTAAATAAATACATAATATTCATAACTCAATCAATTAGTTTATGATTGTCAATTATTATTAATTTTAGTTCTAAACTCAAAATATTGAACTCAATTTTGCTTGATTTATTATTTTTACCTTTGTGATTAGATAGTTCTTTCTCGTTATTTATTTTGTAGATTCATGACAATGTTAGTTTAATTATTTTGAACTTCTTTTATTTGCTATACATTATTGAAAAACAATTATAGGTAAATTTGTTTTCCTCGTCGGTTAAATTAATTGTCAACATATTAAGGTTGTTTTTTTTTTCTTTTTAAAATATTACATTTTCTCATAGACATTGACATTACTAGTTTCCACAAATAGATATGATGTTATAATTTCGTATTATTAGTAAAAGACACTTCGAATGTATTATAATCATCTATTTGTAACACTGAGTGTATTAATTTATTATGATATTATAGGTAATTATATTCTTCTTTGGCATTCTTTTTATATTTTGTAGATTAATAAAAGTGTCTTAGCAAAATCGGTTGCTGTCATTGATACAAGTGCAGAAAATGTGTTAGAAGTGTTTCTAAGCATTGAACGAGAGAAAAGATATGAGTAAGTTAGTTACACGTAACATAACATACGGTACTTGAAGAATAATATTCTATGAGATCTAATCAATATAACTTTTTTTTTTTTTGAAGGTGGGATATGTTGATGTGTGACATAGAGTTGGTTGAATCTTTTGATGGACATTATGATGTTCTTTACGGAACATATGATCCTAAGTATCTTACTCGGTAATTTATGCATGATGACAAACTATTTCATTTGAATTTCCAAATGCTTTATTTGAAACTTATAATTTTAATAATATGAATTAGTTAGTAAATTTTTATTGAATATATACTAATATTTGTAATTTATAGAGCTGATTTTATTTGATGGGATAAAATTTTGTTATTTTTTTAATAATATATATATATATATATATTTTTTACAAAAGTTCTCAATCAAAGAAAATTAAACTAAGAGTTTGCACGATAATACATGTAATAATTACTAGAGAACATGAGAATCATCATATTATAGACCAAGATAATGTAAAAATTACAAATTCTAATAGAGCTATACATTTTCCATTTTAATTTTACCCAAACTTAATTTGGTGTTTTAAATTGTCTCCTTTCCCATTCAAAGTCTTATTAACCATCGAAAAAATAACTTATATGAGACTTTAGGTGGAATTCAAAGAGAGATTTTATCTTCTCTAGGCAATGGTTTCGTGGACAAGATGGCAATTACAGTAAGTATATTTATGAAAGTGAAAGTTGGTTGTGTAATTTTACATAGTATTGATATATAAAAATTTTTCACGTTTGATTATTTCAGCAATCTTGCAGTTGCCAGCTACTCATAAGAAAAAGCCTCCAAGATCAGGGTATCGGCGTACAAAAATTAATCGTAAGAGGATATCTTATTTCAATTAGTTTTTCTTTCTAAAAATTGTTTGTGTTCACTTGCTTTACATTTTTAACATCCTAAAATTTAAGTGATTTGAAAATAACCTATATCATCTTTATTAATCATCATCATTTTCTTCTGGGATCCAATTCTCCCACTCTCCTTTCCCCATGTTTTGAATGATTTCAGGCCCAATCAACTACTTTTGTTTCAACAACCATCAGACAACGATCGGATAAGGCTTTCAACTACCCTCTCATCGTACATCTTACCATTCATTCTCCATAAATACTCTATCTAATAATTCGTGCTCACTCCCTCTTGGTTCTCTCTTTGAGACTCGTAGGTGTCTCTTACCACCTCCCTTGATTCTAAGTAGGGGTGGAAAAAGGTCAGGCGGCCTGTCAGGGGCTGTAGTCTGACCTGTGTTTGGCCTAATCAGGCTTGACCTGTTATAAAATAGGTACAGGTCTAGATTTTTTTAAAAATCTTAATACATTAATAGACCAGGTCTAGACTCACTAGTTAGCTTTATAGGTTTGTCAGACTTGTCTGGACCTGTTAAAATATAATTAAATATATAAATAATTATTTATTATTAATAAAATTATGAGATATTTTAAATTTATTATATTTTATTATAAATATTTTTGTATATTTTAAATATGTTAAAAGTTTAAATTTTTTTATAAATATTAAATATATGACATATTACATATAACTATTTTTATTAAAAAATAATTTTTTAAATAATATTTTTGTTTTTGTAAAAAAAAATTATTAGGCCTTTTAATAGGTTTCAGGCCAGGCCAAGTTGAATAACAGGGCAGGCTTAATACTTTATAAAAAGCCTATAACAAGCTGCAGACCAGGCTCAGGCCAATCAACCGTATAACAAGTCAGACCTGTTAAGAGCAAAGTCTGATCTGGCCTGACCTATTTCCACCTCTAATTCTAAGTCACGCAATGCACATGACAACTCCCACTATTCTCCTCACCATTCCCTTTCTTATTCACGTCTTTTTTTTTGGGATCCAATTCTCTCTCTTGCACCCACCCTTCTCTCATTAATGTTGCAACTCACATTCCTTCCTATACCATGCACATGCAGTATATATTTTTGCATTATACTATGTTTGTTAGAGAGGAAAATAGAAGGAAAGAAAATGGGAAGGAAAATAATTATTTTTCTTTGTTTGGTTGAGAAGGAAAATTAGAGAGGAAAAAAAATAGATGAAAAAATCACCAGTTTTTTTCCTCTCCAATATTGGAAAGAAAATGGAGAGAAAACTAATGTTTTTCTCTCTACTTCCAATACTACTCCTTTACTTTTTTAATATATTTTATAATATAGGGGTAAAATTATCTTTTTATAATATTTTTTCATTCTTATTTTCCTTCCATCTAAACACATCTAAAGAAAATAAAAATCCACTCAATTTCTTTCTTTTTCTTTCTTTTTTTTCTTTCCTTTTTATTTTCTTTCTCTCTATTTTTTTCTTTCCAACCAAATATAGCTTGTGTTTTGGTAGTGAACATGAACCTATGGAGCTTTTTATTTTAGGTTTTTGAATGTGTTTCAAGTTTTCATGTACATTATATAGGTTTCTGAATCCTGCGCTTACCAATGAGAAAAAATAGAATTAAAGTTTTAAAATTTGAATAAAGGTAGATTTAAAAAAAAATTATTAAAATTTTAATTTTTATTTTAAAAAATTTAAATATCATATGTTTTCACCTTCTAAAAATATCAAAGAAATTGAAACTTTAAATCTCAAAAATATGATATTAAATCTTAATTTTTTAATCTCAATTCTAGTATTTACAAACAAACGTAGTTTTAATGTATAAAAAATTTAAAAAGGACAATTGATTTTTTTATTTGACTAATTTTCTTTCTTATTATTATTATTATTATTATTATTATTATTATTATTTTCTTTTTGTAGCATCTACATGGGAGATTAGAAATTTGAACACTCCTATGGGAGTAGATAGACAAAAATGTTTAGTCACCCATACATTAGAAATACACTCTGTATCTTGGTTTCATTGGAAGAACAACAACCAAAACTCCAAATTCGAGAGAAGTATTCCTTATGCTTTATTGTGCCAAGTAGCAGGTAAAGTAATTCAACTTATATTTATTTTTTATTTCTTAATTAAAAAAAAACTAAACTAAATACAGCTTAATATTTATATTTTTTTAAAATGGTAGGTCTGAAGGAATATATTGGAGCGAATCCATCAATCCAACAAAAAAATGCGACGAGTGCTCGTCATGCCAATATCGCAAAATCTCCTGTTTCTAGTGCTAAGTATGAAGATGATGAGGTGCAGGATGAGTTCTACGATGCAATTACTGCATATTCATCAGATGAAGAAACTTATGATCACCAGGTTTCTTTAAATTTCAATTTATTATGCCTGCTTAGTTTAAATATTTGCATTTTAGAGTTTGATACCTTGCTTATTATGTTAGGAGCGCAAAGCCAAACCAAACAATGCTTCACCACACACAGCTTCAAATAAAATTTCAGGTAATTTTTTCATCGCCCTTTATTTATTGTGTTTTCTAATGGTAATCAATAAAGGCCATAAGGCTTATAGTTTTTTTTTTTCTTACACATTTCTATTTTTTTGATGTTTCAATCTTCCAGTCCATCAACTACTTTAAGCAAATGAAAAAGATGTCAAATTTGATGTGCAATTTCCACATAAATGAGACTTATATATGTTTATTCCATACAAATTTAGATTCTAAAATACTTGTTTATGTATTGTACTAGTTCCAGCTGCAGAGATAATGAGAGAATTGGATACTAGTTTAGATCCTATCCCACTTGATGTGAGTGGTGTTCATGGTTCTTTACGAAAAGGGAATGATGACAAGGACACTGACTGTTGGACTTGTCCCAGTTGTGAAGGATTTAAGATTAGAGGAAAGAATTATTTAAAAGATAATACAAAGGTTAGTTCACTACATAACTACATAATTATGTGAAACTCGCCTTTATCTTAAGGCGTATTCCATGTTCAAGTTGCTGAAATTTTGAAGCATAAAGTGTCATTTTCGTTTTAAATATTTTGGATAAGAACTAATCTTGTTTTAAGTTTTTTTATTTTTTATTTAACTTGCGACTATAACATTTTAAAAATAATTTAATATATTCCAATGTTAATCTATCAAAAAATATAGCTGATGAAAAGTGATGATATATATTGAGTTACTTTTGAAATATTTGGAATACGAATATATATGACAAAATAAAATAACATTAGAGACACTATTAGTATTTACCTATTAATATTTGGAATAAAAATCATATGTTTTTTTAATTATTTAGAGATAGAAACGTGGATTTGTAATCTAGCTGTAAATGAGAAGAAATAAAAGTATTTATATATCTCTTTTTATATATACTGAATTTATTAACTATCTAATCAGAATTAATGGTGTGGTGCTTCTATCTTCTTTAGTTTAGCCATTATTTTTGTTTCTCCAATAAAGAAACAATAGGGGATACATTTCTCAATTCAGCACAAGTGGCACTTAAAATGACCATCCTACATCCTATATTATTATAATATAAGAAGAGTTTTAAGTGTACTAAAAATATCAATATTCTAATTGTTTTAACTGTTGATCTGAATTATAAAAAATATATATAATATATATTAATTGAAATCAACATTAAAATAATTAAAATACCAATGTTTTCGGTAGGCTTGGAATTTTTTCTATAATATATATAATTTATATGAAATTTGTCATGCAGATAGTTGGTGGGGATCCGCTTCTCAAGCTCATAGCTGTTGATTGGTTAAAAGTTGACAAAGCTATGGATAGAGTTGCATTGCACCCTAAATGCTTAGTTCAGGTTTTCTTCCCTTTTAAATCTCATGTATTTAATATCATACATCATACATATTATTCTAAAATAGAGGTGAAAGAACATTTCTTAATTTTGCTTGAGTATTTTGATTAGAGATTTAAAAAAAAAACTTTAATTATCTCAAGCTTGTGATTTATATATATCTTAGGAAATTTATTAAATTTGTCTCTCTTTGATATGTACTTTCATTCAATCCTTAATATGGAAGCTTTTAGAACTCGTCATTGCATTTATTACTGGCTTCCATGTTTAGGAGATTGAATAAAAATATATATATAGAGAGAGTAATTTAATAAATTTTTAATAAATTGTAGTTTGTATAAAAGTACGATTTAAAGGCATAGAATTTATATAAGATGATTTATTGAATCTAAATTTCGTTTAAAAATTAAATTCACAGTGAATTAATTTTTTAGTTTGTCGAATTAAAAAATATTGTAAACAACAAAAAAATTTATATAAATTATCTGATATGGATTCTGTACTCTTAAATCTTATTTCATACAAGCTATAATTTAATAAAAATTTATTAAATCACTCTCTCTCTCTCTCTCTATATATATATATATATATATTTTCTTTAGTAACTAGCTGATTGATAACTGTTTTTAGTTTCAATAATATAGCATGGTTAGTTTTTCTTACCAGGTTATTATCGAAACCTTTTATTTGAATATGTGAGGTTGTTGATTCTTTTCACTATAAACTATCATATTTTAATCCTTTTTTCTTGAATTGCAGTTAGAAGAAGGAAAAAAGCTTCCTTTTATTCTTGTATTCAATCTACAGGTATGGGTATAATATGACTGTTCTTTGCGAGAAATATTACATGAATAAGTATTTGACTAATGAAGTGAATTGTTATGAAGAAGAGTTTTTATTTTGTGATGATCTCATGTCAGGTTCCAGCAAAACCAAACTATAGTTTGGTTCTATATTACGCATCTGATAGGCCAATAAAAGAAGATTCTCTATTGGCTAAGTTTGTGGATGGAAGTGATGCATTTCGTGATTCAAGATTCAAACTAATTCCAAGTATAGTTGAGGTATGTAATTTTTAATGAATGAATTAAAGCATTTATTTGATAAATAATGGTTTTCTTTTTATACAGGGATACTGGATGGTAAAGCGAGCTGTAGGAACAAAAGCTTGCTTGTTGGGCAAAGCTGTCACATGTAAATACCATCGACAAGATAATTTTTTAGAGGTAATTATTCAAACTTAAGAAATAGGAAAAACAATCATTTATGTTCCTCCTAAAATATATGGATACCAAGCTAATCATGTGGGGATCTTGTATTATTTTCTAAAAGATGTTTGAAAGAAAATAAAAAATTAACATAAAATATTTTATTTTATATTTTTTAATTATTATTTATTTTTTATATTTTTTAATTATTTTCAAAATAATTAAATCATATTAAATATATATAATTACAAATATTATATTTATAAAATATAAATAAAATAAATTTAAATTATTATTTTTCTAACATTACCGCTATCGTTATTGGAAATATACTACACCAAAAATGTCAATAATTTAGCATTAATTGTGGATTTATATATGTTAACAACAATGCTATATAAGTCAAGAATCAGTCAACTGATAAATCAGAGGCACCGATGATTTTAACCGGATGTTGCTACTGATAGGCACACGGATGTTTTTTTTTCTTGTAAATTGGATGGTTTTGGATATGATTTCTATGTTTCATGTGTTACGTATTATAAAACATAATTAATTATATGGAACCAACTAATGAATGATCAAAACATTTGTTCCGTGATTCTCTCCTAACACTAGCGTATCTTCCCTCATATTTTAAACGTGGTCAACAATAATTTAACAAACAAATTAAATTATAAATTAATAAAATTAATTATAATTAATTATATTATTCCATTCTTGACTAATTATTAGTTGGTTCATATACTTTTCCATATGTTAATAGTAGTATAGTTTCAACTTTCAAGTCCTAATTCATATTAACAACTAGCCATTCATTATGAAGCAATTTTGATAGGAATTTTGTGTTTGCATGCAGATAGATTTGGATATTGGATCCTCTTCGGTAGCTAGGCGTGTGATTGGACTTGTCATGGGATATGTCACAAGCCTAGTGGTTGACCTTGCCATTTTGATAGAGGTTTCTTTCTTTAATACTTCTAATCATATTTAATGATAAATATTTCCATTTTCCCTTCGTTTAAATTAAACTAGCACCTTATTTTAAGTACTAATGGTAAAATTAACTTAAGTAAAAGCGTTATTTTAAAGGCTGTAAATTTCATATTTAGATTAATTATCATAATATATTTTGATTATGATAAAGTTAAATTTTAACATAGATTTTTTTTTCTTTTCTTTCAGACATTTATCATAGTAAAATTTATTTTCTCTTTGTATCCGCAACAGAAAAATTAAAAAATATCCTGTAAAATATACAGAAAAAAATTTATTTTTTATGTATTTTTTTAATCTAATGTGTCTATCAAAAACTAGTATTAACAAATCATTAATAATTATAAATAATTATAATTAAGCCATAATAAAAATTTATATTCCAACACTAATGTGACATTTAGGATGTACAACTTCATACTCATCATTTCCATAATTGTAGGCAAAAGAGGAGGACGAATTACCAGAGTACATTCTTGGAGCTGTTCGATTAAATCGCCTTAGCATTGATTCTGCTGTATCATGGGAATCTTGAGGCCTTTCGCCAAAAGTAATAAACAATTTGATTCTAGCTAGTTAATTTTTTGGCTCAAATGCTTACAATTACATTGAAGAATCAAATTATAATGAAAGTATAGTCTTTTATTTTTTGTTCTCTTAATGCATATATCCTTTTAGTTCCTTTTGCCACTTACTCATTTACCATTTATAGTTTCACTAGCTCTTTCTTTTGATTAAGTTTTCTGTTGTGTTTTTTATTTTTTATTTTTGTTTGTTTCAATGATTGAAATCCAATTAACATTTTTTATACAGAAACTTTATCAAAATATCGCTTGATAAATTGCTGAGACTATAAGAGATTAATAGTTCCATTCTAATTGAACACAAGTTATAATTATAATTGGTTGAATGATTTTTAAGGGCCAAATTTAAAACAAGACTTTAATGTAGAAAAACCAGTTAGTTTATCATATCAATATCTTTGAATGTGTACAACTTCTTGTTGTGAAATGATATTAAGTTGCAATCAATTGGAAATGACAACCTTGCATACCTATTACCTAGTCTATCTAGTTCAAATTTCATATTGGTTTAAGCTTTAAGAAATGAATTATAAAATTAGGAGAAGTTATGTTTATTGATTTCAAAACAGGATTCTACAGGAATAGAACCAACTTTCAAAGTAGAATAGAGTAATTTGTAAATGGAAGCCACTAAGATTAAAATAAGGGTTAAGAGTATACGAAAATCGGATCGAATCGGATCTGATCGAAATTTCAATCCAATCAACACTAAACTCATTTCATAGGATATCCATATTTTTTATGTTCGGATCTGATTCGCATATTTACAAATAAAATCAGATCAATATCAAACATAACTACAAAAAAAATATATATTAAAATATTTATTTTTATAAAAAAAATTCAATAAAACATATTTCGCCTTTTTTTAACCTGTTTAGCAACCATTCATTCCTCAGGGACAGGCAGCAACACCTCAAAACACAACTCAACATGTAAAATTATTGAAATTTACTTTTTTTTTTTAAAGATTTAAACTCCTACAGGCAAGAACTGAAAAACAAATAGCATTTAGAACTAACTTTTTGTATATCAAAGTAAATTGAACTAATAATTAATTTTTTTTGCAGTATAACACTTTTTATATCTAAATTTAAAGGAAAAAAAATGAAGCACTGCAAAAAAAATATAAGACCAAAATTGAGCCACCACGCAATACTAGAGGAGGAGAACGAAAGACACCAAGCAACTTCGGAGATTTGACAGTAGCAGCGGTGGCAATGCGACAATTTTAGATAGGTGATGCGGCTAGATCACAGGCACAATTTGGCAAGGAAAGGCACTGTGATGGAAGAGAGAGGAACCATGGTGAACGATGAACCATGGCGACGGATGAGGCAATGAAGAACAGAGGAAGGGATGAACGGAAAAGTGTTGTCGAAACAGTGGCGGAGCTTAAGTCAGACAAGGAGGGCCATGCCTCCAAACTTTTAATAAAAAAATTAGTAGTAGTTCGTCAAAAAATAAAAAATAGTTCAGTTGGTTTAGATGTTTTATTATAACTTAAAGTATCCAGAATTCCCATCTCAAACTTTTGTTGCATAATAATTTTTTGCGAGTGGGTCTTTGTTGACTTCACAACATATCAAAATTTTAAAATAAAAATAAAAAAATCATTACCCACGTGTGTATAACTTATTACCCCGTGCCTATTTCAATTTTGATTTTGTTACACGCTAGAACACTTCAATTTCGATTTTCCTCTTTTTCTTGTGGATAGTTTGGTTATTTACATTGAGAAAAAAATTGCTGAAAAGTTTAGTTCTGATTCAATTATTGAAGATTTTAAATCATTAAAAATTCGAAGAGTACAATTATAAACTATTTTATATTTTTCATCTGTAGAATTATTTATTTATTATCTTATTAGTAACAAACTTAAAGAATAATTATATTTATAAATTTTATTTTGATATAAATATTATTATTAAATTTTTATGTTAAATTTACGGCCCCCAAAATTTTGTTTCAAGCTCCGCCACTGCGTCGAAGCCAAGAAGGACGTCGACAAAGAGGAACCATGCACAGTGAACTGAGAGCAGGAATGGCGAGCAGTCTTTGGCATGGCTAAGATCAGGTCTGAGAAGAGGGTTGGAGTGAGGTGAAGTTCTGGGTAAGGTTGAGTTTATGAGAGGTGCTTTAAAGCGTGTCGATAGCTAAAAAAGCGTGGCGAAAAGTTATTGTTACGCTTTTTTTTTTTACTTTTCGACACACTTTAAAAACATGGCAAAAGGCTGATTTTGTTGTAGTATTTTTTGTTAGGAGAGGTAGTAGTGAAATTAGGTTTTGTGAGGTTAATATAACATATATTTTAATTTTTTATTTATTAGATATGGATTTGCATATCTTCGAATCGGATCCGCAGATGCAGCTGTGATATCCACGATCCGATCTTACTAGAACGAGGATCTGATCAGATCCAATTCGATCATCTTGTAGATTGGACAATGTCCGCAGATTACGAATTATATATATAAATACTATGAATTTGCAGATATTATCCAATCTATAAACACCTCTAGTCGGGTTAAGTCTTGCTTTTGTAAAAACTTTTAATACCCTACATGCACATGTCTCCCAATATTAATTTGGTTTTAAAATAATTTTTTTGCTTTTGAGTATCCTGATCAAAATTGAAAGTAAGTTAAACTAATTCGTAAGTCAGTTTAAATTTGACTCATTAACAATTATGAGCATGTGTTAAGTAAAATTGATCTGATATACTAAATGAGTATAACCCGTTTATTTTAAATTTGTAGCAGTAGTGACAATTTTAATGCAACTGAGATGGCGGTAGCAGTACCAATTTCGATTATGCTCGCAACAACAATAATTTTGATAGTTCCAACAGAACGCAACAATAAGGATTATGAATGGAGGTTCGGTGTCAAAATGAAGAAGATGGTGCAGTCGCTTTTCTCCCACAGTGAAAAGCTCCAGCAGTAAAGACGGCAGAAACCAAGGTTTCCGGTGACAGCGGCGGCAGAAGAACAGCTCCTCCCCATTTACGTCACTTTCTCTCGCACATTCGTTTCTCCCTTTCTGCGACAGAATCGGTGGCGACCTCCTCTCCCTGTTCGGCTCCTCCTTGGTAGCAGCAACAAACCCTAATGGCATCAAGAATGGGTGCAATAGCGACGGCTTTGAACCTAATCAATGGGAGTGGCAGCGGTTAGTTAGATGGTGCGAGAACAGACCTTGTCCTTCTCATCTGCGTTCATTGACTTCTGCTTCTCCTTCACTCTTTGTCGTTGTTCTCCTTCTACTTTCAAGTTCTCGTTCTCCCTCTCCTCCTTGCAACAGCGATGGCGATGGCGACTCCTAGCCCTGTCGGCGTCGTCTTCTTCCCCATTCCTTATTTTCTTTCTCTGTTCCGTCACTCTCTCCCTTTTCTTTTTCTATGTGCATGTGTGGTGTTTAAATTTTGCAAAGGGAATGGCGGTTGGGATAAAGGAGTTAGGGTTAGGGTTTTCAATTTGGGAATTAGGGTAAAATTAGGATTTTTATATGGAAATAAGAATAGAATATATATTTTGATAAAGTTGAATAGTAGAATAATAATTTTAAAATCAAATTTACTCCATTAAAAATATTTAAGAACACTATTTATTAATATATCACTGAGATCAAATAATTATTTTAAATTTTATTTATAAAAATAAATATATTAATTATTCAAATTAAATGATATAACTTTTTATTATTTTTTCTATTAGTAGAATTTTAATTTTAAATTATATAAAATAATCAATTATAATAAAATTACACAAAAATAAAACTCAAAATATTCATAAAATCAATTTAATTATTCTTAATAAATTTTCTGAAATAAGGAACTCAAATTAATAAAATAAATTATAACTTTTTTAATTAAATTTTCAAAAATACGGGTCGTTATATTCTACCCGCCTTATAAAAATTTTTGTCCTTAAAAATTGTTATACGATGGAAGAAATTTGAACTAACTTTATTTTTGAACATGTTAGGAAAAACGAAAAAAAATAGCATATATAATTTTCAAATACGAAGACCTCGTATGATTTGAATATAAGAGAAAAATGTGATGTGAAGTAGAAGCTACAAGATGATTCGATGACCGTTTTGTTGTGCCAGAATAGGTTCAAGGTCATATCAAAGAGTACAAGATTCATGAAAAAAAGTATAAACAACAACAAAGAGAGATAGTCCAGGAGATTCAAGCAAATATTTACAAACAAGGTCAAGCAAGGATACATTCGAATAAAGGAATATGATTGGAAAAAAAATAAGCAAATCACTTTCCATGAAAGAAATCTGAATAAAAGACTTCAATGTAATTATAAAAGGACAGACGGTATACTAAGTCATAGGATACAAACAGAAATTGTGATTCAAGACTGAGTTAATCATGAAAAGTAACCTCTAACGTTCCTAAATACTGTGATTAGCATCATCTATTAATTCTATTTCACCTATGACAATTCGTTAGTGTTTTTATATACACAAAGCATCAGTATTAAATTGATCAGACCTAATACCATGAGAGATGCAACGGTCGTCGACTAACAGTGTTAATCAATAGGCAATCATGCATTTGAAACTCAAACTCTTGTCATTAGGACAAGTTCTACTGCATGACAGACACTCAGAGTATGTATTGAAGCATTGTCAGTCCATTCCCAATGTTCTAACAGGAACAAATTGCTTTGATATAACACCCTAACTTTTAGCACGTCATGATCGCACTAAAAATTTAGGTGTTACCTACCTCTAACCTTTTTATTTAGTAATACATTTATCTAATATTGAGCCTTTGCGAAATACAACCAAATTTTTAATTAAGAAATAAAAAAATCTTGACTTTAAACCACTTAATCACATAAGTATATATTCACATAACATTATATATATAGACTTATTCAAAGATTTTCAAATACAAGTCCTACTCCTCTAAAAACCAAAATAATAAACGACGGGGAAAAAAATAAAATCTAAGGCTCAACCAAATACAGAAAATACGAATACATATATACATAAATCTCTGTAGTTCGGTCGCGGCTTCGCGCCAAGGATTCCTGAACCTGTCGTTGAAAAAGAAAATTTGTAGGGGGTGAGAACATTGTCCTCACAGGTTCTCAGTAGAAAAAGTGAATGCCGTGAGAGTAAAAAAATAAAATGCAAATAATTATTTTATAACTTTAAAATAAATACCTTTATTTAACCTTTAGAATTCTTTAACACTTATTTTAAATACTTTAGTCAGTTTCTTCGAATTATGTTACTTTGAGCAAATTTTAGTCACGTTACTTAGTTTTGAGTTATATTAATCAATTTTCAATTACAGAAATCAGTTCATAGTCACCTCAAATTTATTAGCTATTCTTCAATTAAACAAATCAGATAGTTCACACATCAATTTCAGTTACCTTAATGCTTGACATAATTAGGAACCAACAAACACAAGCAGACACACAATACAAACATACAAATAATTCACACATGAATCAATCGCAAGGAATTCAAAAATAACACAACACAGTAACACATGAATACTCAAGCAATTTACACAAATGCATATGATGAATTTCTTTCCTATGCAGGCCATGAGCTCATGCGTCGGTTGTCTATCCGCAAACCGACGTTATCCAGGGCGAATCCCAAATATGGTTTCTCCACTGAATTAGTCAGCAGGGGTATCACATGGGCAGACCCATGTCAGTCAGATACCAAAGCCACATGGGTTTACCCGTGTCAGTCAGGCTAAAATCATAATCGTATAATCGCTATAGCGTATATTCATTCAATGAGAAATAGGATATCATATAGGCGAATCCATATCAGTCAGATACCTCTTGCCTTTAAAGTGGGCGTCCCCACTTAGCAATTGGCACAAAGTCCCAATCAAACAACCAATTCTCATATATAATTATTAGTTTTCAGTCATTTATTCATCACTCACAGTTTCTCAATTATCTTTCTCAATCATCATTTCTCATTCCTTTTTGTTTACTCATACCTCTGCATCACCAAATAATTAATCATATTTTTGCCATTACCACATAATTATTCACACCTCCACATCACCACATAATCATTTACACCTCCGCATCACCAGAAAGGTACACTTTCAGCCATTTATCAATCATAACATCAAAACGTTTAGTTTATAACCATTCAATTTTCTTTAACATTTAATCAAAATAAAATTCCTTTTCTTAATTAATCGAACTCAAATCATAATTATTTTCTTAATAAATCAAACTCAATACAAAATCTTTTTCTCAATAGATTAAACTCAAAACATAATATTTTCTTAAGAAATCAAACCCAAAACATAATTCTTTTCTCAATAAATTGAACTGAAAACATTACTATTTTTGTAATAAATCGAAATCAAATAATATGATTCTTAAATCAAGTTTTCTTTTAAAAAAGGCTTCAGACAAAGTCTTAGAGTTTTATAAAATTTTCAGCAGCATCTCCTCTAAAATTCAGACTTAAACCACCCTTACAGGTTTCCTCTTTCTAAACAATTCACCAATCTGGTTCCAACAAATATCAAAACAGCATAATTCTCAATAATCAATCTATCTTAATTCAGTTTAATAACCAATGTAATATTGTCAACATAACTGTTCCGAGGGTTACCTGAAACTGAAGGTTGATCTCGGACGAGATCTTCTGATGGGGTCGGAGCTGCTGAATCCGACTTGCTGGATCTAGAGGCGCTGCTGATCCTTGATCACTAGAGGGTGGTGGTACCTGCAAGAGACTCCGATGCTTAAGTTATCATGTGCTTTAGGTAGGATTTTGTGTAGAATCAAAGTATGAGTTATACCTGGGTGCTCAGTATATTTATAGTAGTGTGGAGTGACCTTTAAGATAAGTTCGTTATCTTATCTTATCTTTGAGAGAAGCCTCCTTATCTTTTTTAGGCCAGCCGCCTTCAGGGTGGGCTGCGTCCTTTCGTTTGGGCCTACTTGGGCCTCTGCGGCGGTGGTCGAGCTCTTTAAGAAGAGGTCGGTGGCGATCCTCCTTAAGAGGTTGGTCGCTCCTTCTTTGATCATCCCGGACCGTATAGCTCGACCCAGGTAATGAACACTGCCCCTGCTCGAGTTCGACCTTTCCCTTGAGGTTGTGTCTTTAGACTTCGACCCCTTTGAGGAAGTCGTGCTCGAGCATTCACCTCTAGTCGATCTCTTGTAGAATTCCTGTTGGGATTGCCTCGCTTGAATGCGAAGCATTTCTTTCTTTCTTTAATTGTAGCGTGCGTTGTGCTTTCTTGGGAATGCGCGATAGTTTTAAATGCTCATTTAATTTCCTTTTGCCATTTTTTCTTTTTCCTCTTTACATTTCATTTTGAAATTAAAGAGGGTTTTACTCTCACTTTCGGTTTCTTCCTCCCATTTCTCTTCTTCGCTCTTTGTTTGTTTTTCTGATTTTACGCCCCCAAGCCTCCTACCTCCATTGCTCAAAGAGGCACTCATTGGTGTGTGTTTATCATTGATTTTGTCTGAGCAGTTGTTGCTCTTGCTCCTTCTTCTCTGCAGGTTGGTATTTCTTTTTCCTTCTTATGCTTTGATAGTCGCTTTTATGTATGCTTTTATTGTTGTATGCTTGCAAAATTTTTATTTTTATTGAGTTTGCCTTGAGAAGCTTGTTTCTTTCTGCAAAAAGATTGCGCCTTTGTTTTTTATCGACTTGGGATTTTCCCTGTTGCTCTTATGTGCGCCTTTTAGGTTTCTGTTGCTATTGGTAGTTTTGCTTTTGTTACTGAATGTATGAAGAAATGCTGGTACTTTGATTGAGCTCCTTGCATGTTTGAGAGGGTTAAGGCTAGTCAGGGTTCCGATTTTCGTGTCGTCTCCTTTTCTGGGTTCTTGTTCTGTTGTTGCCTCCAAAGGGTGCCCCCTGGGTTTTGCCGAATACTCCTTGTTTTCGTAGTCCCTGGGGTGCCCTTTTTGGTTGCCCCACCTCTGTGTTAATTGGTTGTTCCTTCTCTTTTTTTATTTTGTCCGAGTTGTTTAGTAGTGATCCTTGTTATCTTCCTTTTTTGTAGGTGTAGTTTTCCATATGTCTTCCTGAAAAAACATTGTTGAGATGTCTACCAAGATCCCTACTGGCATGGCCGACTGGCTGGACTTTATAGTCCTTATGTGTGTTATTGTGGCCGATCCGAAGTGCTGTGAGAGGCTTAGGAGATTCCGTAGGATCTGTAGCAATAGAGACGATGAACAGAATTATGAGCTATTGTCGCCCGACCTTGAGGAGAGGGTTAGTTCCTGCTTGACTCAGGGAGAACGCTCATTCTTTTATGCTTATGTATTTCTTTAGTCTGCTGAATATCACCATCCCTTTTCTGCTTTCGAGACCGACCTCTTATGGACTTGCAACGTAGTCCCTTCCCAGCTTCATCCGAATTTTTGGGCCTTCATTAAGATTTTTCAGCTGTTGTGTCAAGAATTAGGTGTCTGACCTACCGTGTCTCTCTTCCTTTATCTGTTTGTGTTGACCAAGCCCGGAGTAGACAAGAAGAAAGTATCTTGGATTTCCTTTCGAGCTACCCAGGGAAAGAAAGTTTTTTCAATGTTTGATGAGTCCTTTCGAGATTTTAAGAACTATTACTTTAAGGTCCGAGCTGTCGAGAATGCCTGGCCTTTTTTTTAAGATGAAAATGGCAAGCCGACCTTCCCTTTGTGTTGGAAAAAAGATATAGTAGCTACTAAGTATTCTTAGGAGAGTTTAGATGAGGTTGAACAGGCTTTTGTGGGTGTTTTAGAGGAGCACTGGGGGGAGCCTCCTCATCTGGACACAAAGAGGTTTCTAGGAGATCCCTCCCTCCTTCGTGCCGAGCTAGGTAGCGTCCGACTTCTTTGCTGGTAGTTTTCTTTTATTATAGCTGAATTTTATCCTTTTCTGTTATTGTAATTATTTTTCTGGCTTCTTTTTTAGAGATGGTGAAATCATCTGATTCCATGAAGGCCTTCCGTAAGACCAAGAAGGCGACGGCTGCGCAAAATTTGTCGTCGAAGACCTCGGGAGAAGAGTCTTCTCAGGTGCCCCCGAAGAAGCCGACTTCTGATTCTTCAGGCTCGAGGAAGATCATTCCGACACCACAAGTTCAGACGATTCCTTCTGACCCTGTTCAACCAACCTCCGGTGCTGCCTCCTCTCCTACTGCTGCTGGTCCTCCTCCCAAGCGACAAAAAACTATTGGTACTTATGATCTGAATAGCAAAGATTTTGATTGCGTGGGTTTTGCTACCGAAGTGATAGCTCCTTACGGTAGAATTTCGTAGGATGACGTGTCCATCTTTCATCATCTGGATTTTATTACCAGCAACAGTGTTCGGATGGCCAACATGGGTGCGGCCTTATCTCGCATAGTCCGGGATTCTCCAGTTCATGCAAATAAGTCCTTTATAAAAGATGCTAAGTCTGAATTTGATAGAATCAAGGGTTTGAAGGATGACCTTGATGCTACGGTGGCTAAGTTGGAGTTAGATGTGGAGAGGGAGAAATCTCGAGCTATTACTGCTGAGACATCTGCCAATTTAGCTTAGGAGATGGCCAAGAAGTACAAAGAGAGCTACACTCGCACATATGCCAAGTTGTTGGAGACTAGGGAGAGACTTCAGTCCGCCCAAGCTAATTATGCCGAGCTCTAAGGTCATCTGGTGGACAGTGTGACCAATGCGTATGAAAACTTAAAAGCCCAGGTCCGGATTCTTACCCCTGAGCTTGATCTTACCCTATTCAGCTTGGACAATGTGGTAGAGGATGGCAGGATTGTGCCTGCTCCTGACGATGAGGATGAAGGTCTTCCCCTTGTGCCGCCGGGCAAAGTTGCTGCAGCTTCAGCCTCCTCAGCTCCTTCTGGCGAGGTGGTACCTCCCGAGCCTGACGTGGAGATATTAAATGGGGCGGATGGAGTTGTTAATGCCACCTGATCTCAACCATGCCTCTTCCTCCTCCGAAGGATGATGCTACTGGAGCGGTTTTATTTGAACTTGTTGGTTTGTAAGTCCTTTTGTGGATAGTTTCCTTGACACTCAGTTGCTCCTTAGCAACTTTTTATTTTGAAAAACAAACACTTTAAACTCTTGGGATGCCTTTTACGTGGCCTTTTGAGTCTTTAATGTTTTATGTTTGGCTGATATGTTTGATCATACCTTTAAGGCTTTACCTTTGCAATCTTTTCAGATTTTATAGAGGGTTGGTACTTCCATGTCCAACCTCTTTTGCAGTGTGTTTTCCACCCTCGCCTTTGGGATCTCGCCTTGCTTTGAGTTGGTACTTGTTAACCCTTTGCTTTTGGCAAACATTATCCTTTGCGGCTTGGTGTTCGAGCTTTCAGTGATTTGTCCAACAATTTTTTAATGTTCTGTAGGACCTTTTTAGTTAGTTCAAATGACTTTTTTGTAGCCCTATTTTGAGATTATTCCTTTGTTGAATGGAGCTGTTTCCCTTTTGGCTGAGTACGTTTGAGCCTTAAGTTGTTTTTAACCTCTTTGGCTCTTATTATTTCCTCGAGGTCGTGCTTGCTTTGCGGGGTCACTCCTTTAGTTGATGTTGACGTGAGCTTTTTAGTCATGTTCCAACAACTTGTTAGGTAATGTTCCAAGGGGAACCTTTTCTTTATAGTTTGTTTGGATGACTTTTTAGCTCCGTTTCGCTTTGTGCATTTTCTTTTTAAGTAGTGTCTTTTTCAAGACTTCGTACCTTTTAGCAAAGCATTCCTGACCTTTCTTTGACCTTTTGCGAGATGTCTTTGTCCCCTTTTTTAGCGATCCTTTTACTGGTCCGACTTCTCTATCGGGCCTTCTTAAGTTATTTTTAGTAATCCATTTTTAGTCAGACCTCGTCAGGTCGCTTTCTATGGATTACTTTTTATAACTTCTTGCATTAATCTGCTTCTATCGCTTTCACCTTGTCGACCTCTTTGTAATCGGGCGATGAATTTGGTTTTCACCTTGCCGACCTCTTGCTAATCGGGCGATGAATTTTTGCGTTTTATGAGCTTAGATTAATGCGTCTTGGTAGGAAACTTTTTAAGGAATTGATAAATTTTATTCAAATGATAATAAAAACATAAAAATATGAACATACAAGTGCTTACCCTTCTAGGTCGGGTAATTTGGTAGATCTTGGCCTGACGCCTCGTTAAAAAACCTTTTCAGGAAAAAGAGTGCACCTTGACATAAAATATTTATTACTTTCTAACTATAGTACCTTCTTAGGTTACAAGCATGACATGACCTTGGCAGCTCTGCCCCCTCAAGGTCGAACACCTTGTAGTAACTTTTTCCCAATACTTCCACAACTCGGTAAGGTCCTTTCCTTTTAGCTGCTAGCCTCCCTTCTCCTGATCGACCTGCTCTGATGTCGTTTCGGATTAAGATGAGATCGTTGGTGGTGAAGCTTCGTTAGACTACCTTCTGATTATATCTTAAAGCCATTCGACACTTTAGTGCTTCCTCTCTAATCCGAGCTCTTTCTCGGACTTCTGGAAGTAGATCGAGCTCCTCCCTTTGAATTTGGGAGTTGGCCTCTTTATTGTAGAAGATCATTCTGGGATATCCTTCTTCTATTTCTACTGGAATCATTGCCTCCATTCCATAAGCAAGTCGGAAGGGTGATTCTCCTGTGGTTGAATGTGGGGTTGTCCGATATGCCCATAGGACTTGTGGGAGTTCTTCAGCCCAAGCTCCTTTTGCGTCCTGTAGCCTTCATTTTAACCCAGCCAATATGACTTTATTGGCAGCTTCTGCCTGTCCGTTGGCTTGTGGGTGTTCTACAGATGTGAATTGGTGCTTTATTTTCAAGTCATCTACCAAGTTCCTGAAACCTGCATCGGTAAATTGAGTGCCATTATTAGTGGTAATGGAGTAAGGAATCCCAAACCTTGTGATAATGTTTCTATATAGGAATTCTCGACTTCTTTGGGCGATAGCAGTAGCTAGTGGGTTTACTTCAATCGACTTTGTGAAGTAGTCTACGCTTACAATGAGAAACTTGACTTGCCCTGAACCTTGGGGGAAGTGTCCGAGGAGGTCAAGTCCCTACTTTGCGAATGGCCAGGGTGATGTAACACAGATGAGTTCTTCAGGTGGAGCTATGTGGAAGTTGGCATGCTTTTGGCATGGTGGGATTTTCTTGACGAACTCTGTTGCTTCCTTTTGTAATGTCGGCCAGTAGAAACCAGTTCGGAGTACCTTTTATGAAAGCGCTCGTGCTCCCAGGTGGTTGCCACACATGCCACTGTGTACTTCTTCCAAGACTTCCCTTGTATCGGAGGCCGGCATACATTTTAGGAGGGGTGTTGAAATCCCTCTCCTATATAGGATGTTGACCACTATGGTGTAGTACTGTGCTTCTCGTAATAGCTTTTTCGCCTCCTTTTTATCTGTGGGAAGTGTCTCAGACTTGAGGTAGTTGATTATGGGGGGTCATCCATCCTTGAGCTTGACCTGATATGGTTAGGACTTTTTCTTCCTCCGAGATTGATGGACTTTGCATTGTTTCTTGGATGAGGGTTCTATTATTGCCCCCTGGTTTGGTGCTGGCTAGTTTTGAAAGTGCATCAGCTCGGACATTCTGTTCCTGAGGTATATGTCGCACCTCATATCCCCCAAACTGTTTGAGCTGTACTCTGATTTTGTCCAAATATTTTTTCATGGTGGGATCCTTAGCTTGGTAGCTCCCTTCTATCTGTGAGGTAACTACTTGTGAATCACTAAAGATGGTAAGCCTTTGGACCCCTACCTCCCTAGCCAACCTTAAAGTAGCTAGTAGTGCCTCATATTCAACCTGATTATTTGAGGCAGGGAATTTGAACTTTAGTGATAGCTAGATTTGGGTTCCCTGATCACTTTCGATAATTACACATGCGTCACTCCCGGTTTTGTTTGAGGAGCCGTCTATGTAGAGATTCTATTTTGTAGGAGTTCCCGGAGTGTCAGTGTACTCGACAATGAAGTCGGCCAGATACTGTGATTTGATGGCTGTCCAAACTTCATATTGCAGATCAAATTCAGATAACTCAACTGCCGACTGTAGAATTCTTTCACCTAAATCTGTTTTCTGTAGGATACTTTTTATGGCCTGGTTGGTCCGAACTCTGATAGTGTGAGATTAAAAGTATGGGTAGAGTCATCGAAAAGTGAGTATGAAGGCATAGGCGAACCTCTCTATCTTTTGATAGTTTAGTTCGGCCCCTTGTAGAGCCTTGTTGATGAAGTAGATGGTTTGTTGCCCACTTTCGTCTTCTCTGACTAGTGCTGAGGCTATTGCCCGACTTCCCACTACGAGGTGTAATATGAGTTCTTCACTTTCCCCTGGTCGGGTGAGAATAGGTGGTTGCCCCAAGAATTTTTTGAAATCTTGGAAAGCTTGTTCGCACTCCGTTGTCCATTCAAACCTCTTTCCCTTCCTTAATGTTGCGTAAAAGGGGAGAGATCTTATCGCTGATCTGGCTAGAAATCTGGACAGGGCTGCTAGTCTTTCGTTGAGCTGTTGTACCTCTTTGACGCAGGTCGGACTTTTCATATGGAGTATAGCCTAGCATTTATCTGGGTTCGCCTCGATTCCTCTTTGGGTGAGCATGAAGTCCAAGAATTTTCCATCTTCCACCGCGAAGGTGCACTTTGCGAGGTTAAGTCGCATACCATGCTTTCTTATGGTGTCGAACACATTAGTGAGGTCGGATAACAATGATTCCTCACTTTGTGTTTTTACTAGCATGTTGTCTACATAAACCTCCATTAGCTTTCCGATGTGGTCGGCAAAGACTTTGTTCATCAATCTTTGGTATGTAGCCCCTACGTTTTTGAGTCCAAATGGCATGACTATGTAGCAATAATTTGCGATTGGGGTTAGGAACGAGGTTTTCTCTTGGTCGGGCGGGTACATTGGGATTTGGTTGTATCCCGAATAAGCATCCATGAAGGAGAGGTACTTGTATCTGGAAGAGGTGTCCACTAGAGTGTCTATATTCGGGAGCGGGTAGGGATCTTTTGGGCAGGCCTTATTGAGGTCGATGTAGTCGGTACACATTCTCCACTTGCCATTTGACTTCTTCACCAAGACAATGTTGGCTAGCCATAATGGGTACTTGACCTCCCTTATGAACCCTGACTCCAGTAAGGCTTGTACCTGTTCTTCCACAGCTTGGGACCTTTCTGGGCCAAGCTTCCTGCGCTTCTGTTGCACTGGCCGAGATCCGGTATATACCACCAGCTTATGGCACATTAACTTGGGATCTATGCCGGGCATGTCCGCGGCCTTCCACGCAAAGAGATAAGCATTATTCTTTAGGAACTGTATTAGTGTCTCTTTTAAGTCTCCCCTTAAGGTTGCCCCTATATTTGTTGCTTTATCCTGAGCATCCCCAATCTGGATTTCTTCGGTCTCACCTTCATGTTGTGGATGAAGTTCTTTGTGAACTCGAACTCCCCCGAGTTCAATGGTGTTGATTTCTTCTCTTCTGGGGTTATCTTTAAGGTTCAGACTTTCGTTGTAACAGCGACGCGCAAGCTTTTGGTCTCCTTTTATCGTGGCGATCCCTTCTGGAATCAGGAACATTATACACAGATATGGAGTGGAGACTACTACACAGAGCTGGTTTAAGATTGTCCGACCTATTAAGGCGTTATAAGCTGAGCTCACGTTGACTCCGATGTAGTCTATGTTTAATGTCCTTTTCCAAAGGTTGTATACAGTGAGATGTATCCTAGTGGTTGAATTGGGGTATCTCCGAGTCCGAACAAGCTATTCAGATATGCTCTGAGCTCTTTTTCTTGTAGGCCGAGTTTGTCAAAGGCGGATTTGAACAAGATATCTGCGGAGCTCCCTTGGTCTACCAACGTTCGGTGGAGATTAGCGTTGGCGAGTATGACGGTAATGACCATGGGATCATCATGCCACGGGATGACGCCTGTTGCGTCTTCTTGGGGAGGTCGGGTGACCTGTCCCCTTCTCCGACATGATATACCTCCTTAAGGTGTCTTTTGCGAGATGATTTAGAGATCCCCCTTGCAATTCCTCCATTTATCATATGAACATGTCTCTCAGGGGTGTGAGGTGGACGTTCAACTCGTCCGACCTCTTCATCCCTTCTTCTCTTTCTCGGTTCATCCACTTTATTAGCTAAGAACCGATCTAGTTGCCCTTGTCGTGCCAACTTCTCTATGACATTCTTTAGATTCAAGCACTCGTTAGTAGAATGTCCATAGATTCGGTGGTATTCGCAGTACTCTGTCTGACTTCCTCTTTTTTTGTGTTTTATTGGCCGAGGCGGTGGAATTTTCTCAGTGTTGCATATTTCTCGATAGACATCCACAAAAGACACCCGAAGAGGGGGTGTAGTTGTGGTATTTTCTAGGTTTCTCAGTGGGTTGGTCTTCTTTCTTCCTGGATTCTTTATCCTTGTCCCGAGGTGGGTAGAAGAATCTGTCTTTTGAGTTATCTCCCAATCGGGAGTTCTCCTCCATGTTGATGTATTTTTTGCCCTTTCTTGAACCTCGTTTAGAGATGTTGGGTGTTTTTTGGATATTGAGTGGCTAAAAGGTCCTTCTTGCAGGCCATTGATGAGACCCATGATGGCTGCTTCTGTTGGCAGACTTTGTATATCCAGACATGCCTTATTGAATCTTTCCATGTAGTTGCAGAGGCTTTCCCGATCTCCTTGCTTAATCCCTAACAGGCTAGGGACAATCTTGTCTTTGTCTTTCTGGATGGAGAATCTAGCTAGGATCTTCTTGGTGAGGTCATCGAAGCTTGTTATGGACCTTGGCGGCAAACTGTCAAACCACTTTATTGCCATCTTAGTCAGAGTAGTTGGAAAAGCTTTGCATCGAATGGCGTCTGAGGCGTCAGTGAGAATACATCCTGCTTCTGAAATTGCTGAGATGATGGCTTGGATCAGATGTACAATCGTACGGGGTCATGTCAGGAGCTTTGAAGTCCTTTGGGACTTTAGCTTTCATGATTTTTTTGGTGAATGGATCTTGGTCCTTGTGGGGGCTATCTTCGTGACCGGATCGAGCGGTTTTAGCTTTGAGGTCAGCCTTGAGCTTTAAGAGCTTGTCCTTCAGCTCCTGGCGCCGTCTTGTTTCTCTCTAGAGGTCTCTCTCTGCTTTCCGCTGATGCTCAGCCTCTTTTTCGAGCTGTTGGAGATGATCCCGCTGTTCTCGGAGAGCATCTAGTATTTCTGTATTTGGGGGTTGCTTATCCTCCCTGTTTTGAGGTGTATCTTTGGAGGTGATGTCTGCATTTTTGTTTGGTGTTTTGTCCACCAAAAGAGAGTTGTGGTCATTGTCATGGTTGTCTGCCATGGTGATGGGATGACTTCCAGGTTCCACGACAACGGTGCCAATGTTCCGAGGGTTACCTGAAACTGAAGGTCGATCTCGGACGAGATCTTCTGATGGGATCGGAGCTGCTGAATCCGACTTTATGGATCTAGAGGCGTTGCTGATCCTTGATCACCAGAGGGTGGTAGTACCTGCAAGAGACTCCGATGCTTAAGTTAGCATGTGCTTTAGGCAAGTTTTGTGTAGAATCAGAGTATGAGTTATACCTGGGTGCTCCAGTGTATTTATAGTAGTATGGAGTGACCTTTAAGATAAGTTAATTATTTTGTCTTATCTTTGAGAGAAGCCTCCTTATCTTTTTTAGGCCAGCCACCTTCAGGGTGGGCTGCGTCCTTTCATTTGGGCCTACTTGGGCCTCTGCGACGATTTGGCCGGGCTCTTTAAGAAGAGGTCGGTGGCGATCCTCTTTAAGAGGTCGGTCGCTCCTTCTTTGATCATCTCGGACCGTATAGCTCGACCCAGGGTATGGACAATAACCAAGAAGAATAAGAATTTTCAAGAAATTAGTTCATCAAGTAAACTTTAATTTGTTCAACAATTTTTAATTTGAATCTCGGTTCATCCAAATTCACTTCAACACTCAACACAACATTATCCAATCAAATAAGCATATCCAGTAAACAACAATTTTCAAACCAGCTTGCAACAATATCCACCATCATCAAATAAATCTCAAATCAACAACCAAATCAAGAAATCAACATAACCAAAATTTTTAGCAACAACCATAGTCTCAACCAAAATTAATCTCACCAGTTAATCACTCACAACAATGAAACCAGTCATAGTCATAGCCATAATCCAAACTCAATTCATCAATTAATATACAAGACTTATAAATTATTTGCAATTACTCAATAAGCTTTTTGGGCATTCTTAATTAAATTAAAAACTTTTAATTTTAAAACGAATCCCCTACCGCGATTTAGTCGAATCCATAGAAATTAACTGCGATAAACTTGTTTATTTTGAATACGCAGTAGCAGCGACAATTCTAATCCAACTGGGACGACGACAGCAGCACCAACTCTGATTACGTTCACAACAACAACAATTTCGACAATTCCAGTAGGACACAATAGTAAGAATTATGAATGGAGGTTCAGTGTCAAAACGAAGTGGATGGTGCAGTCACTTCCCTCCCCCGGTGAAGAGCTCCAGTAGTAAAGACAGCGGTAACTAAGGTTTCCAATGACAGTGGCGGCAGAGGAACAGCTCCTCCTCGGTTACGTCACTTTCTCTCGCACATCCGTTTCTCCCTTTCCGCGACAGCATCTACGGCGACCTCCTCTCCCTATTTGGCTCCTCCCAGCGGCGGCTCTATCAATGGCAGCAGCAACAAACCCTAATGGCGACGGCTTTGACCCTAATAGATGGCAGTGGCGGCGGCAGAGCAGGACGGTGTGAGAACATACCTTGTCCTTTTCCTTTGCATTCATCACCTTCTGCTTCTCCTTCACTCTTCATCGTTCTTCTCCTTCTCCTTTCAAGTTCTCGTTCTCCTTCTTTTCCTTGCAACAGCGACGGCAACGGTGGCTCCTAGCCCTACCAGCGTCGTCTTCTTCCCCTTTCTTTCTCTTCTTTCCCTGTTCCATCACTCTCTCACTTTTCTTTTCCTGTGTGCGTGTGGTGTGTTTAAATTTTAGAAAGGGGATGGCGGTTGGGATAAAGAGATTAGGGTTAGGGTTTTTAATTTGGGAATTAGGGTTTTTGATTTAGGAATTAGAGTAAAATTATGATTTTTATCAGAAAATAACGATAGGATAGATATTTTAATAAAATTGAATAGTAGAATAATAATTTTAAAATTAAATTTACTCCTTTAAAAATATTTAAGAACACTATTTATTAATATATCAATGAGTTCAAATAATTATTTTAAATTTAATTTATAAAATAAACATATTAATCACATTTTATAAAATACAGTTTAAACTCAAAATATTAGTTATTTAAATTGAATGATATAATTTTTTATTATTTTTTTAGCCAAATTTTAATTTCAAATTACATAAAATAATTAATTATAATAGAATTACAAAAAATAAAATTCAAAGTATTTATAAAATTAATTTAATTATTTTTAATAAATTTTTTAAAATTAAAAAAATTTAAAATAATAAAATAAATTATAATTTTTTTATTTAAATTTTTAAAAATTCGGATGGTCCTATGACTAAACCACCAGGAGTAATAATACATGGGTAGTTGGGTAGTACCTCGAACGAATCTTTTACATCATGTGCTGTATTATTATGGCGTGTTTGACGAATTTTTAAGAAAATTGTTTTTTGAGTTATGTTTTTTAAATGATTTTATAAAAAAGTAAAAATAATTTTATATTTGGATATTTTATAAAGATATTTTTTTATTTATTAATTATGTTTGGATATAATAATATAAAAGTATTTTTTTGTTTATTTATTATGTAAAAATATATTTTTTTAAGAAATTTTTTTTTTAAAAAAAGATATAAATTATAACTTTTTAAAAAAGATATTTTTTTTCTAATACTTTTATTTTTACTATTAGAAATTTGCTAAATACGTTAAAAAATAAAAAAAGATATTTTTTAATAAATTTTTTTTATCAAAATAATAACATCCAAACAAACAATTAAGAATGATAACTTTAAATTAAATTTACAGCATTTAACACCCGAACACTAGTAGCAGCAACCTACCACACTAGCATAAAATAACAAAGTCATATTTAAACAAAATTATAAATAATAAAATATTTGAAAGAAAAAAAATGCTCCAATCCGAGACACTACAATTGGTTCCTAAAATGCATACTTTTTTTGCAAACTAACAAGCAAGAATCAATGTAAAAAATTGACAATATATCAATAATCAAATTATTATCAATCTGATAGCACTACGTGTAAGGGGGCGGGGAAATAGGTCAGACGAATCTGTCAAGATTTGTAGTCTGATTTGTGTTTGATTTAGTCAGATTTAGTCTAATAAAAAATAGACTCAAACTATTAAAAAAGTCTATATTCTTTAAAAGGTCAGGTCTAAATTTTTTAAATAATTTGTTGAGTCTGTCATGTTGATCTGAGCTTACAAATATATATAGAGTTTTATTATACTAATAAAAATGTTATTAAAAGAATTTGAACTTGGATCTTTTATTTTATGAAAATACTTTTATCCACTTAATTATTTGTCTCTTTAATTATATATATATGTATTTTGTATCAATATTATTCATAAATTTATTATTTTAGATTTTATAATTTTAAAAATTAAATTATATCTTAAATTTAATTATTATTAAAAAAAATAGGTTTATTGACAAATTTTAGACTAGGCCAAATTTAACAACAGACCAGACTCAATATTTATTAAAAAGCCTATATTAAATTACAGACCAGACTAAAATTAATATACTTTATTATAGGTCTGTTAAGAGTAAAGTCTGACCTGACTTGACTGTTTCCACCCCTAATTACGTGTTTATGCACTACGTAGTAAATCAAAATCATTTATGCACTACGTATCCATAGTTTGGCAACATATTTCGTTGTTAAAATAGCTTTTCTCATATACTAATTAATATATCTCACTTGCTTATTAATAAGTGAGCGTGTGTCCTCGGATTAGCACAATAGCACGCCTTTTAAGAAAGAAGAAAAAGCAGAATTCATAGCAAGACTAGATTCCCTCTTGGGTCAAAAGAGTGGGAGCTCATGCATCTTATTTTGATCAAATCTCTCAAATCATGCACACTGGAATTATTAAGCAGATAATTGCAAGACTATATTGAGCGCCTCTTTTTCTGTTGATGAGTGGGGTTATCTTATTAGGCAAGCCGCAAAGCATCTAACGATAGTTTAATTGATAAATGGCCTTTTCAACAGAGCGCAACTTGAATTAATAAGAAAAAGATAATCTTATAATATAAATATGTATTACGTGAAGCAATACTTGAATACAAACCATCCTTTTTTGGAGTTGCTATATTCACATACTTGATAATGCATGCAATCGCCAATCGGAGGGTTTTTTTTTTTTTTTTTTTTGGTGACTGAAATCGGAGGCTTTAAAACAATATAAGAAAGAAATACCATAACAACTTATTATATATATATATATATAATGATATTAAAGATAAATAATTTGATTATGTAATTAGAATGAATAAATAGGATTAGGTGAAATAAAACAGAAATTTTATTTCATGCATTTATAAATAATCAGAAAAAATTATAGCACAATGTATACATATTAGTTAAACAATGAATGAAAAATCTTTAGTTTATTTAATATAACATTCATCTAAGATTTTTAGTAAATCGTCTAATTATATTAATTGAATAAAAAATGACAGAAATAATTTTAAAGGATATATTTATACAAATATAAAAAAGATCACTTAAAGCACAATTGTGATAAAAATTAAAAATATCATATTATCATGAACTCAAACAAAACACATTTTTCAAATAAATATGACATCTGTATATTACATATATCAATATATTTAATTGAATTAAATCATCTGTAACAACAACGGAAAATTAACAATATCTAAATTCATTCATGAAAATAAAACAAACATAATAGTAAATATTCTTTATTTAAGATCTGTAACACTACTTAATTTCTCATCCTCATCAACAACAATCATGTAAGTTTGTTGAAAAATATGAGCAATACAATTAATATTAATAATTAAAAAAATAAAATAATTACGAAAATAAATTTTGTTGTTTAAGGCAATTCTATAATTTTTATGTGTACTATATAATTATTATACAGAATTTTTAACTAAATTAATTGATAAACTAAATTAGTTATTCAACTCAGATGATAATTAAAATTTCAATTAATAATACAAATTTTAAAAGAGAACAAATTTTACACTACTAACTCTTTAAAATTTAATAAATATAAATATTATTTGAAAATAATAAAGATAACAACCAAAATTATTTTAATATTTTCCAAACATAATATTTTTGAGTTTAATAATACATGACTTTATTAACATAGTAAACTTAGGTTATTATATATTTAGTCTCTTTGTATAGAAAAAAAAATCTACCAAGATAAATTATCAATTGAATATTACTGATGACATTAGAAAATTGCATTTGAAATATAATAACGACTACAAAGTAGTATATATTGACTTTATGCCGATCAATTTGAATAAAAAAATTTTTAAAATAATATTTATTCATCATAATTTATTTGTAAAATTTAATAGACAATATTCTAGATTTGAATTCTAAATTATTTGTAAATCTTTTTAAAAAATCAAACTTTATCTATTACTCAAACAAATTAAACAAAAAATTAGATACCCAATTCAAGCCTTGAATTTAGGAAGAAAAAATTTTGTCCAAAATCTTATTAGTCAATATATAATTTAGAATAATGAAAACTCAAAACTGATACAATAACATAGGAATTATAAATAGCTTAATGAAAATGAGTTCAATTGGAACAAAGTCCATTAGCCCTTCGCGTGTTTGCCTCTTGCAGCAACAAAGTAGATTCAAAAAGCAGGGATATCAAAAGACTTGGCTCTAAACTTAGTTTGAAGAATTACTTATAAATACAAAACTATATAATTTAAAAAGAACTTGCATACATAAAAATCTAAGAAAAATAAATAATAGTTTTAACAAAGTAAATGTGTCTTGAGAACATTTTATGAATAAGTTATTTTTTTTTTACTCTTAAAGTTCTAATTTTATTAAGGGGAATATAGGATATTTTCTCTAATTTTTAGCTTTTGCTAAGTGAGTAATAAATGACAAGAAACCTCCAAACCAATATTAATAGAAGAAAAATTTGTAAAAAATATGAAATTAAAACATTGACATGACAAAAAGAAGCATATTTTATTTTTTTGGTGCATTAGTACTTTTGGCTAGTTAAAATTTATGCATTTTAAAAAAAAATATTTTAAATTTCAATCTGAAGATCTTAAGTAGAGTAATAGACCAAGTAGTAAAAATTACTCTATTAAAAAAAATGGTGCATACATGATGAAATAATTAAGTATGATGCAAAGAGAAACAAAAGAATAATAATTACATACCAACTCTTTTAAACTTTGTGTATAAATATATTAAAAAAATCTGCTGAATGAGATTAATATGACAGTATCTATATTTACAAAATTGAAATTGTGTGTTTACAAACAACTGAAAAGAAAATACTAAATCTATAAGCACAATAACTTTCAATACATTCAAAACTGTAATTTAATTTTTACTTTTAGAGATTAATACAGTAGTGGATATCAATTATGAAGTTGAGCTACGATTTATCTTTTCAATTGTAACATACATTAATTGAATTTTATAGTAATTTATTGACCTAATTTTGATAGATTTAAAATGAAAGTGAGTTTGGTAATTTTATTTTTGTACTTTTGCATTAAGACAAAAATAATTTATGATTGTAATTGGATAAAATACAGTATGTACAACAAAAAAGATAGAGGACCATAATAAAGTAACAGATTAACAGTTATTGGGGTTGGATAAAAAAAATACAATTGAATGAACTAAATGATAATATTTTGATTCATGCAAAGGAATCCGTTAAATTACAATTTAAGAATTGTAATTAAGGTAGGCACTCCAAACTCTAAAAGAGGGATTATTAACATTCAAACCTTACAATCAAGGAATCAATATTTTAGAATAGCGACATATTGTATAAAAATTTATTTTGGGGACTGAAAAATAACAAAAAAAGACCCTAAGAGAAATCAAGAGCTCTACAATACCCGCATGATAAGGAGAATTACGACGGTTCGAAAATTTAGCAAAACAATTTCTTCGTCGATAGCATAGTCCAAACCGAAAAGTAACCCTCCCAATCAAAGTTTAAATTCAAATTAAAATAATCGAGAGTAATTAAACCTCGGGTCGTCTTCCCTAGGAACTAGTGACAATCAATAAGCGCACAATTTTGATTGTGAGATCAAAGGTGTTTTCGATGATGAAGTGAAGAACTGAAGATTGACGGTTTAGAAGTTATAGTAAACTCTCGTTGTAAGTATAGTTACTAAACCAAGCAATCAACCTTTCTTACAAACGTTTTGGTTGTCACAAGTAACAAACCCTTTTAAAATTGATAACTGAGTATTCAAACCTCGGGTCGTCTTCTCAAGGAATTGCAGGGAGGTATGTTCTTATTATTGGTTATGGGTTTTGTAAATTGGGGTTTTGAAAGTGGAGAACAAGTAAATTAAAGGACAAATAAAATAAATAATTAACTATAAAATAAACTCTTGGCAAGATATGAAAATTCGGAAGTCCTATCCTAGTTACTCCTATAAGAATGGAAGTTAATCCCACTTAGTTAACCTTTGCCTAAGCAAGAAAAAGTCAAGTGAACCAATTGGTTAGATTTTCCAAGTTCTAGCCAACTCCTAAGGAAAGAATAGAGTTAGTGGAATTCCAGTTAAATAGCCGACATAATAATCAATCATGAATAGTTGATAACTCAAGAGCTTCCAGTTAATCAATTAAAGCCAATAATATAAAAAGCTAAATAAGAATCTTAGATCAGAAATACCTCAAAATCATGAATTGATAAAGATATCGAATGTAACATGGGCAGTTGTAGCCAAATAAAGAAGTTGAGTTGAGCATAGAAATTCATAAACTAAATTGAGGAAATAAATAAAAAGAACATTGAACCTGTAATTGAAGAAGATGAAAATATTCCTAAATCCTTTAAGAGGAATTCTAATCCTAAATCCTAAGAGAGAGGAGAGAGCCTCTCTCTCTAAAAACTACATCTAAAACTAAAAATTATGAATTATGAAAGCATAATTATGAATGGATGCATTCCCCCACTTTATAACCTCTAATCTGTGTTCTCTGGGCCAAAAAATGGGTCAGAAATAGCCCAGAAATCGCTGATTGTAAAATCTGGTCCGTACAGTCGCGGCAAAGTGACGCGGAGGCGTCATCCACGCATTTGCGTGGAAAAAGATTCGCAAATGCGACGCGTCCACGTGGAGCGCGCGTTCGCATCGCCTATCTGTATGGCCACTATGGCGAATTATATATCAAATCAAATCCTCGGACGTTAGCTTTCCAACGCAAGTGAAACTGTATCATTTGGACCTCTGTTGCTCAAGTTATGATCGTTTTAGTGCGAAAGGGTCAGGCTGACAGCTTTGCAGTTCCTTCAACTTCTTGTATTCCTTCCACTTTTGCATGCTTCCTTTCCATCCTCTAAGCCATTCCTGCCCTGTAATTCCTGAAATCACTTAACACACATATCAAGGCATCTAATGGTAATAAGAGAGGATTAAATAAAAGGAAATAAAAGCCAAAGAAGCATGTTTTCAATCATAGCACAGAATCAGGAAGGAAAATATAAAACATGCAAATCATATGAATAAGTGGGTAAAGAGTTGATAAAAACCACTCAATTGAGCACAAGATAAACCATAAAATAGTGGTTTATCAACCTCCCCACACTTAAACATTAGCATTTCCTCATGCTAAGCTCAAGAGAAGCTATAAAGGAGTGAAGAAGAATGATAGAATGTATGAAATGCAACGTATCTATATGAATGTAACTACATGCAAAGATGATTCTACCTACTTGGTGAAAAAGTAAATAAATCTTTTAAGAACAAATATGAACTAGATTTCACTAATTCAAATCACAAAATACAATACAAATAACTTGGAAGAAGAAGATAGCTCATGAAAGAAGGAAACATAGAATGAAGCACTGAACCCTTACTGGTAGTGTATATCATCCTAACTCTCAAGTGTCTAGGGTCAATTCTCTCAATTCTCTACTAATCTTGCTTTCTATAGCTTGCTCTTCATCTAACAATCAACAAAAATTTAATGCACCAATACACAAATCAAGAGGTCTTTTAAGGGTTGTAATGGAGTTAGGGTCAAGGTAGGATTGTATTTGGCCAAGTGGACTAAAATCTGAATCCTTAATTAACATAAACTTTCCACCTAACTTAAGACAATCCATTCAATTAAAATGCAAAATCTAACTTCCCATTAACTGTGTTTTCCACATATTCATGCATCCTCAATTTGAGTTCAGAACATATGCATTGATACCAACACTTACTTTGGGGCATTTTGTCCCCTTTTATTATTTGCTTTTTTTTCTTTTTCACTTTTTTTTCTTTTTTATTTTTTTATTATTTTTTTCAATGCATATGATTAAAGTATTGAATGCAATAATATGTGCTCAACTATTATTTTGCACATTTTCACTAAAATATACAACACCCAATTACTCAAACCAAATATTTTCAAATCCAACTTTCCCACACTTAAATCATGAGCACGTTTACTAGTCTAAGCTAATCAAGGATTTAAATTAAGGACATTATTGTTTTCTGCTTAGAGTTAGTAATGAGCTAAAGTAAAGAACAAATGGGTAAAATAGGCTCAAATTGGTTTGCAAAGGATAATGGAAGGGTAAGGCCATATGGGTATGTAAGCTTAGTGAAACAAGGCCTCAATCATATAAGTGCATGCATACATCAAACAATGGAAATATATAATTAAGAAAGATAAAGATTACAATTTTAGAGAGAATAACACACACCAAAAATAAAATATTGGTTGATAAGATGCAACCAATCAAATAGGCTCAAAATCTCACTGGTTTTGTGTGTTCGCGCTCTAAACTATGTTCCAAAATAATATTTCTTCATACAAGTTTTTTATTTTTTTTTTCAGAAAGTTTTTTAATTTAAATTAGTGAAACACTATAAAAAGTTTCTTGAAAAAAAAATATTACTTCAACTAAGTGGTAAAATATGCACAAAATCAAACAAACATGCAATCAAACATGCAAATGCAATAATGAAAAACAAAAATTGGTGTTGAGAAGGGACTAACTAACCTGTGGAGATTGGTATCGACCTCCCCACACTTAAAGGTTGTACCGTCCTCGGTGCATGCAAAGATGTGCAGGTGGCGGGGGTTGTGGTTCCTCAGCCGGTGCTCGTTGTAGAGTCTTTCTCTTTACTCTTCCTGGTGGCCAGCCTGAAAAAGGGAGAAGAGAAAGGGACATGAAGTCAAAGGGATAGAGCAAGGGAGAGGGCAGTACTAGTAAGAATCATGCCAAAATAAGGAAGAATGTCGTTAACACATGGTCGCGACTCCATGAAATTAGGACAGCAATGGAAACAGGGCATGATAAATTGAGGCAATTAAATGCAAGATGTTTATTGGCATGCTGGCAAAGACATGAGTAGTATAAATCAAGCATTAAAAGCCTTAATGTATTATTAGTCATGAAAAACTAACAATAACGTTTGTATTGACAATTATATTTAATTAATAGAATATTGAAAAGGGTTTTGTGAAAACAGGCATTAGAGTAAAAAGGATAGAAAAATTAAGAATGCACAATGCCATACGGACTTTTTCACAAACACAAAGCATGCATATTAAAAAAGGTATGGAAAGTATTAAATTGAACATGCAAGCACCCTTAAAAAAAATAATATATAATTGTCAAGCAATATCGTAACAATCCACAAGCAAAATAATGACCCAAATAAATTTCCAACACCAATTAAAAGAAAAAAGAAAGAAAAAGAAAGGAAGGAAGAAAGAAATAAGAAGGGAAAGAAAAGATTTAGATTTGGGGAAGAAAAGAGAAGATATATTGGCTGATCTGGATAAGCTGTGCGGCGCAGGTGACGCGAACGCTTGAGTGATGCGTTCGCGCGGTTGGCGCTATTGTCAAGTGACGCGGCCGCGTGGGGCACACAGTCGCGTGAGTGAATTTGTGCTACTAGCGCGAGGGCAGCCTCGCGGTCGCGCAACTCTCTGTTAGAAATTCATATTGCCAAAATCTTTGGGTGACGCGATCGCGTGGTTGACGCGATTGCGTGGATGACCTGAATGTGAAAACGGCGCGGACGCGTGGGGCACGCGTACGCGTGGCAAGGCTTGTGCTTCTAGCACGAGTCCAGCCCAATTCTAGCTCAACTTTCGGCCATACACCCTGTTTACGTCGATTTCTAAGCACGCGTTCCCGTGGGTGACGCAGACGCGTGGGAGGTGTTTTTTTTCCAAATGACAAGGCCGCGCGGTTGATGCGGACGCGTAGTCCTGTTTGTGCCAAAGGCATGCCTCCAGCCACGCTCTCGCGTGACTCTCTGTTCAATTCTTTTTTCTTCAAAACGCACTAGTGACACGAATGCGTCAGCGATGCTGCTGCGTCGCGTGCGTACTTTTTTTTTATTTTATGAAGTATGCAGAATGCAAAATGCAATGAATGTCATGCAAAAATTGCAGGTTCAATAAAAATTCAAAAACAGACTAAAATTAAAACTAAAAAGAGAACGATCATACCATGGTGGGTTGTCTCCCACCTAGCACTTTTAGTTGAAGTCCTTAAGTTGGACATTTGATGAGCTTCCTATCATGGTGGCTTATGCTTGTACTAATCCAGGAATCTCCACCAATGTTTGGAATTCCAACAGCCTCCGGGGTCCCAAACTAGGCGCAGAAAGCCTTCAAGCAAGCTAAAGCAAGTGACAAGGCCCCAAGAGTATTGATTTCTAGATTGAATTCCGGGGTCCCAAACCTTGCTTTTGCACCTGTCTTCTTGTTGAGCAATATTGTTCCATCCGGGTGGCAAGCCGTCTGAATTCTCACTGAAGCAGCCAAACAACTTCCTAGACCTATTCAGCTGAGCTCTATACCAACCCTTGCGTTTAAACATTGGGCTTCCAACCATAATGAACTTTGCAGGACAATTCTTACCACTGATCATCTTCCTCTTGCTCTTAATGCCACAAAGAGCTCTAAGTTGACCATCCGTCTCCAGTAGCCCATATTCAAGTGGAATTAGAAAGCTAAGGGATATGAATTTTACCCACTTGAATGATGTGAAGGATGATGGCAACTTAGGGGGAGGTGTTTGGAATGAATGTGGAAGCTCCACTCCCTTGTGCTCTTCTCTGACAACTTCCACCTCTTTGTAATCTTCTTCAATATCAACCTCTTCCTCTTGGTGGATTTCTTCCAATTCAATCTCTTCTTCATTGTTCACCAAGGGCATGGGAGGTTGTGTTTTTTCTTCTTTAATCTCCATGTCAAGTCCAATGGGAGAGGATTTAAATGTAGATAAGAATTCATTGATGATTGAATCCATCTCTTGATCGTCTCCTTCAAAGTCTTCAACCATGATATGCTTTGGAGGTTGTACACCCTCCTCAACATCAGTTGCAAACGTCTTTGAAGGAGGCTCTATAACTTGACTTTCCCATGGAGGTTCAACATCTCCTAAGTCTTCAACCACTTCTTCCTCTTCTTCTTCAATAATTCTGGCTTCCTCCACTTGTTCCAATATCAAATCGTGCTGCTCACTATCCACCGGAGTGCCTAACTTCTCATTTCTGCTACATTCTTCAGTAGATTCTCCATATGAAGCCATGGGGGTTCCTTGAATGTCCGAAGTCGGAAAGGTAATCGATTTAGTGCTTGATCCAAGTGTTTAAGTAAGAAATCGTATTCATCCTTGATGATTTCCTGTTCAACTATTTCTTCACCTTCAAGTACAAAATCCTCCTTGTTGTCTTCTTTCACTAGTTCTTCAACCGCGCTGTCAACTTCAAGGGTCTCTACTACCTTCACCTTTAATGCCTCCTCTAGCTCCTTATGAAGTATGGATTTGCGAAGATGATCTTCTCTCTCTTGTTCCATGTCAATAGTATCAGTGGGATCATGTTGCTCTTAGATTGATGGATGTTGGTGCTCTTTCATGGATGGTGGTGATGGGATGGGTGGATCATTATGTGGTTGAGATGAAAGTGTAGTGGAGCTTGAGGGTTGAATATTGGGTGTAGAGGGTTAGCCCATGCGGGATATAAGTGCTTGAAGAGTAGAGGTGAGACTAGTGATAGAGGCAAGTTTGCTTTCTATGGAGGTTTGGGGTGGATAGGAGGGTTCATTTGTTGGGAGAAAAGGTTCATAACACGGAAGTGGTTCCAATTGATAAGGATATGGAGATGGTGTATATTGAGGTGGTGGTTCTGGGTATAGTTCATATGGTGGTTGGTGTGGTGAATAAGGATTGGGGTCATATGGAGGTGAATGGTGGAAAGGGGCTTGTGAGTGTGGTGGTTCAAAGTTATGTTGTGAGGATGGTCTCTGAGCATACGGTGGGGCTTGTTGGTAGCTACTAGGCGTCCACCATATCTATCAGCTTGGTATGCATTGTAGGATGGTCTTTGTCTGTGCTATCTTGGAAGGTGTTGTTGCCCAAAGGGGTGATCAGATCCTTGTGGCTCCATCCATCTTTGATTGCTTAGACCTTGATGCATAGTCCTGTTATAGCTTCCATTCCTTGCAACAAAATTAGAACCAAACTCAAAGCGAGAGGGGTAAGAATTCATAGTAGCTATCAGAAATAAGAGGGAAGAGAAAGAACAATTAAACAAGTAAAAGAATAATAGTTACAATAACCAATAATAAGGCACACGTTTGCAATTCCCCGGCAATGGTGCCATTTTGAAGAACTGAAGATTGACGGTTTAGAAGTTATAGTAAACTCTCGTTGTAAGTATAGTTACTAAACCAAGCAATCAACCTTTCTTACAAACGTTTTGGTTGTCACAAGTAACAAACCCTTTTAAAATTGATAACCGAGTATTCAAACCTCGGGTCGTCTTCTCAAGGAATTGCAGGGAGGTATGTTCTTATTATTGGTTATGGGTTTTGTAAATTGGGGTTTTGAAAGTGGGGAACAAGTAAATTAAAGGACAAATAAAATAAATAATTAACTATAAAATAAACTCTTGGCAAGATATGAAAATTCGGAAGTCCTATCCTAGTTACTCCTATAAGAATGAAAGTTAATCCCACTTAGTTAACCTTTGCGTAAGCAAGGGAAAGTCAAGTGAACCAATTGGTTAGATCTCCCAAGTCCTAGCCAACTCCTAAGGAAAGACTAGAGTTAGTGGAATTCAAATTAATTAGCCGACATAACAATCAATCATGAATAGTTGATAACTCAAGAGCTTCCAGTTAATCAATTAAAGCCAATAATATAAAAAGCTAAATAAGAATCTTAGATCTGAAATACCTCAAAATCATGAATTGATAAAGATATCAAATGTAACACGGGCAGTTGTAGCCAAATAAAGAAGTTGAGTTGAACATAGAAATCCATAAACTAGATTGAGGAAATAAATAAAAGGAACATTGAACCTGTAATTGAAGAAGATGAAAATATTCCTAAATCCTTTAAGAGGAATCCTAATCCAAAATCCTAAGAGAGAGGAGAGAGCCTCTCTCTCTAAAAACTACATCTAAAACTAAAAATTATGAAAGCATAATTATGAATGGATACATTTTCCCACTTTATAGCCTCTAATCTGTGTTCTCTGGGCCGAAAACTGGGTCAGAAACAGCTCAGAAATCGCTGATTGTGAAATCTGGTCCGTACAGGTCGCGGCAAAGTGACGCGGAGGCGTCATCCACGCGTTTGCGTGGAATGAGATTCGCAGATGCGATGCGTCTGCGTGGAGCGCGCGTTCGAGTCGCCTATCTCTACAGCACTATGGAAAATTATATATCAAATCGAAGCCCCGGACGTTAGCTTTCCAATGCAAGTAGAACCGCATCATTTGGATCTTTGTAGCTCAAGTTATGATCATTTTAGTGCGAGAGGGTCAAGCTGACAATTGTATTCCTTCCACTTTTGCATGCTTCCTTTCCATCCTCTAAGTCATTCCTGCCTTGTAATTCCTGAAATCACTTAACACACATATCAAGGCATCTAATGGTAATAAGAGAGGATTAAATAAAAGGAAATAAAAGCCAAAGAAGTATGTTTTCAATCATAGCACAGAATCAGGAAGGAAAATATAAAACATGCAAATCATATGAATAAGTGGGTAAAGAGTTGATAAAACCACTCAATTGAGCACAAGATAAACCATAAAATAGTGATTTATCATGAAGCAAACAAAATAAAGGAATTAAAGAACAATCAAAATTGTAATTAATAAACTAATAAAGAAATAAAAGAACTATGTATGTAATATAAACAGGTAAGGCTTAAGGTGAGAGAAATGTGATTCAAAATATACATAAATGGAAGCATTGACTTGGGATGAGTTATAGAATCCCTTTCTTGCCATAACCATAACTATAATAATTATGATGGATTAATCTCACATAATCAACCCTTAACATCGGAGAGTAAGTCAAGTGAGCATAATTGTTATTAATCCACAAATCCTAACTAACTTACTAATTACCTTAGTAAAAAGCTAGCATTAGTGAAAACAATAACAACTAACAACCCAAGAATTATCCCTAAATGTCGGACATTATGATTCTAGTATTCCATAAATTCATTCCCCCAAGTCAAGGAGTGAAAATCTACCTCATAATCAAAAATGACATTTTATCAAACACATGTGGGCATAACCATAAAACATGACAAAATTGAAAAAATGATAAAAACTATGAACCACAAATGATCAAAATCAACAATGGCAACTCAATAAACATACAATAACCATTAAACATCAAATTCATTAACCAAAAGTCAAAATTTGCAAGAAGCATATATGTATTGATAAAGGAAATTAAAATAGAAGAAAATGTAGAACAAGTAGTGTAATAAAAGAGAAAATTAAGGAAATACTTACAATAGAAACAAGCTAGAATCTAAAGTCAAAACTTGAAGTTATAAAATTCTACAAATCTTAATTAAACCCTAAGGAAAATTGAGAGAAAACCTAAACTAAACTACCCTAAAACTATCCTAAGTGTATTGTATGTATGAAGTATGCTATGAATGTGTGTTGATAGCCCTTCTATATATGCCTTTAAGCCTTTAGAAATGGGTCTAGAAACCTCCTAAAACGCGAGTCATGTGACTTTTTAACGAAAGCATGCACAGGAACTTGTGCATACGCACAGGTGTGTGCGTACGCACACATGCTGATTTTCATCCTGTGTGTACGCACACTTGCTGATCTCCATCTTGTGCGTACGCACAGAGAGTTGTGCATATGCACACATGGCTATGTGCTTTTCCTTAGTTTTCTTCGTGTTTTCTCCCAAATGCATGCTTTTCCTCCACTCTTATCAAGCCATTCCAACTTATTACACCTAAAATCACTCGTCAAAACCATCAAGGCATCGAATGAAATGAAAGTGGAATAAAATTGATTAAATTAAGCATAAAATAGCATATTTTCACAATTAGGCACAATTTAGAGGGAAAACACAAAAGTATGCTATTTAGATGAATAAATGTGGATTTATATGATGAAATCCACTCAAATCAATTCAAAATTTATCATCAAATATGAATTCATCACCGCACAAGTCACATTCTCAATAGAATCCTCTCTTTTTTTTCTTTTCTTTTTTTCCTTTCTGGATTACGTGCCTCAACATCACGATGATCATAAAGGTCAATTTGATCAACCTAAACAAATAGTTGCCAAAGTAATACAAATATTTGAACTTGTGGTGAATAAAACGTGATATTACTATGAGTTATAGAATAATGCTTACTATTACTATGAGTTGTGGAATATCTTGTTATGTACTATCAGCTGACCAATTATCATATGGTGTATTTAAAAATAAATAAATAATCCAGATATAAAACTCAAGCATCCAATACATTGTTCATTGAATCTTCATTTTCTTCTTTGTTAGGATGCAAATAGAGCATTCTGTTATAGTCTTGCTATTTATATTCTTTCTTTCTCCTTTTCTTGTTGCGCTTATGAAATCCAGCCTAGTCACATAGTTCCTTCATAACAAAATACTCGGTAAAAAATGAAATATAAAGAAAAAAGGAGTTAAAAAATTTTACAGCAGCAGGAACACATAATATGATAAAAGTTTAATGGGAGTAAATCCAATTAGAAAATAGATAGGGATAATATGATACCTGAAAATATATACTAAAATGTATAGTAACTTGTTCTGCTAAAAGTCTAAAACTAATTTCAAGGTGCTATAAACTTAAAAGAGTTATGAGAAACTATTGAGCAGTTAACACCTTAAACACATGGTGATATATTTGACCTATAATGTGAAAAGCCTAACTTATTATTTCATGATTTTTTTCTTCTTTTAAATCAACAATGATGAAAAGACTCTAAAAAGAAAATTAAAAAACAGAAACAATCCAATAATCTAAATAAGTACCTTTAGAACCTTCAAGTTATTGATTTGCTCCGTATAACACATTTTAGCTGGTTTATGTCTGTAAAGTTAACCTAACTATAGAAAAAATTCTAAAAACTCTCAACACACAAATAAGAATAGTAAGATTGTGTATAAATTGAGAGAAACCAAAGCAAGCAAGAGCCAAATAGAAATTTTAAATTTGAATTGACCACAAAATTCTGCAAGTTGCCGCCGAAATGCTCAATCCTCCATTTTGGAATTGCTGTAGCTTCATTCTTCCTTCAACCCATTGAGTAAAAGAAGGATGTGAGCTCGAGAGAGTGATTTGGGGATTGCTGAAGCCAACCATACCTTGATTCCAGTGGATAAAAAGGGAGCTCGTAATAGCTAAGATGGTTCTCTCTAACTTTAGTCAGTTCCTTAAAGTAAGGATTGGCCAATGCCTGAAGACACCAAAAATCACTATATATTACAGATTGTTATACATGATCTACATTTCAATATATTTCAATGCACACGTAACTAATAAAGCACAATGTCACAAACTTCTGCAATAGTAGGTCGGTCTTTCGGATCAAAAGCCAGAAATATCTCTAGTAGTCATCGTGCTAAAGGGTCCGCATTAGGAAACTTATGTGCAAATGGCACAGGCTACTTTTTCCACATTCTAGTAAGGTATCTCTGTGCTTTCTCAGTGCGTACCTGCATCCAACTCAAATTTTGATGCAAGCCAGTAAGCTTTGGTTCAGAATTGTACTAAGATATACTGCAATATAGTCATCAGATCTGTCAATTGCGAGAAAGATGTAAAACCTGGTCAAACCGTAATTAATTAAATAATAAATTAAATAGGAACAAATATGGTTAGAAAATTTAGCAATCGAAATTTGATAATTTAAATATGATATTTGGACTCAGTGGATTTTTCTAAGTTGGAAAACATAGTTTTCTACGTAAAAATACGCACTGGAAATTTGACCGACAGTACCAGCTGCGATTTGTCCGATACTGTGGCTGAGAAAATTAATTAGAAGTGAATAATTTAAAAAAATAAGAATTTATAATTTAGGAAGATAGAAATATTTAAAATACGATTTAAAACTCTAATATTAAAGGTTTTAGCCCAAAATTGGGCAAACAGACTAAACCAAGTGAATCGAGCCCAAATAGGTCTAAGACCCAACATATATAAATATTAGTTATGAGCATTTCAGCTCATTTACCCTAAAGAATGAGAGAGGGGGTGGATAGAGAGAAGAGAGAAAGAAAACATAGCTTTCCAAACTTCAAATCACCATAACTTTCTCTCCGGAACTTCGATTGACGAGCCGTTTGCAGTCACGCATCGCTCTTCTCATCCTCTACGATTCTATCTAGGTTTTGTGATGAATAGTCTATTGTCTTCTACCCAGTTTTCGTTTTTCTCTTTAAATTCGAATTTAGTTTGGGTTTTGAAGAAATCTTGTGATTTTTATTGTTTAGGAGTGCTCTAGTGTGAGCCATTGGTGAGTTTCATCAACTAATTTTGTGGGTTAAGGTAAGAAACCCTCTAACCCTTGTGATTTATCAATTTCATGAACCCTAGTTTGATTATAAGTGTAAAAATTGATTATGTTAGAGTATTGGGTGATTTTGGTACATAATTGGAAGATTGATATTGCTTGCGGGGCTTTGGTGAGGCTTGAAGTTAAAGGTTGATGGAGACTTCTAAGAAGAAGCTCAATTATTTTGGCTACAAGAGGTATGGTTTAAGTTTTATTTAAGTACCATGTGGTGTGATGAGAATTCCTATGCTAGATGCCCCTATAATTAAGTTTAGATTGTATAAATAGTTGGTACTAATATGTATAGTTGATATGTAATGTAAATTAATGATTGGATTGAGAATTGTGTGAATTTGCATGTTTGGTGTGTTGAGAAATTGATGAATTGGGTAATGAATATTAGTTTGTGGAATATACATTTAAATTGTGAATTTAGGCAGGAGGCCGTGAATCTTGGGCTGGAGGCCAGAAAGAGGTAAGGAAGGTAAGTGCTGTGTGTATTGTGTGATGTCATATGAGATTGAATAGAATTATGATTGTTGTTATTTGGTTACAATGAATTGTATGGATTATGTAGTTATTGGTTTTGAGGGAGGAATTGATGTCCTTGTTGATAATGCATGTGAGTAGTATATGGTGATATGGATATATATGTATTGGAGGTTGATGAAATTGGTATTGTTGGAACGTGAGATGTGGAATGAAATATATGATATTGTATTTTGTTTGAAATTGAGTTATTTGATTGAGATTGGTCAAAATGGTGGATTGGCGGATTGTGAATTTAATGAATGTTGAAAAAAATGAGTTGAGAAGGCTTGAGGTTGATTTTGGTAAGTTTTGGTTGGTTTTGAAAAAAGTTTGAAATTGGTTTGTGTTGGAAATTTAGTTTTGTTAGTTTTTATGAAAGTTGTGATTTTGGTCTACTTTGATGGATCATAACTTGGTCTCCGGATCCCCGATTTGTATCAAAATTATTTAGAAATAAAATGGAATCCGAGATGTTTATGCCATTCGAAGAGCGGGTGGAAAATGATTTGAAATGAAAAAGTTATACCCGTTGGAAGTTTGGGGTTTGAAAATGTAATCCTGCAGCTTTTTAAACTTAGTAAAATTTTTGGTAAAACGTACTCCGACGTGCACACGTCACTCACGATTTTTAATTTCTCACGCGTGCGCCTGGCCGACGCGTACGCGTCACTGTATTGATGTAGGTGCGTGGTACGAATTCCATAGAGTTGTGATGGTAGCGTGCCAGTTTTGTGCGAGGAGCACAAAACACATCCACGCGTACGCGTGGCTAACGCGCGCTAGTCACTCTACCTCTCTACTACCCATGCATGTGCATGGGCGACGCTTACGCGTCATCTGCTTTTCTACGCTTCCCACGTGTGCGTGTGGACGACGCACACGCGTGACCTTGTTTTCAGCAAAAATTGATTTTTGAGTTTTTAAAGTTGAATTTCAGACTTCTAAACCTCCATATTCATTCCTTAAGTCCTAAATTTGTATAGTATGCCTAGTAATAAGAAGAGGCTAAGAAATGTGATAACTTGTTGATGAAAAAAGGCTTAGAGTAATGAATTGTGATTGAGGAAGTGTAAAAATGATGGTTTGAAAATGAATGTGACATGTGACCCCGGGTAGTAGGCAGTGGCGTTGTCCACTTGCTCCAGGTATGAGATGGGAAAGGAGAATTCTGATAAATGAGTTTAATTATGGAGTTTTGAATGAATGTATTTGAGAGACCTAGGTAGTAGCAAGGGTCGTGGTTCATCCCGCTTGCTCCGGATCATTGTTTGAGAATTGATAATATTGAAGAGTGATTATGAATCAATGTGGTAAATGAATAATGATGGAAAATATTGAATGTGAGTATGCTTGTATTTTCTCTCTGGTTATACTGGTGACAGGGCACATATACTCTCTAATGGTGACAGGGCACGTATTCCCTCTAATGATATTAATGCGCAATAGAGAGACTGTGCCCGGGTTAGCTACCGGACACGTCGGGTTGGCTTGATAACCGACAGATGATATCATCAGCCATAGGCAGGCATACATCATTTGCATATGTTTGAATTGTTTGGGTTTGCCTATTTGCTTTGGATTGCTATATCATATATGCTATGTTACCTGATTATGTGCTACTTGTTCTACTTGTACCTTATTGTGTATTGCTTGCCTGCATTGCTTGTGTTTCTGCAACTGAGAGGTCTCTCATGCTGGTGTCGGTTGACACTGAGAGCTGTTCTTAATGAGATGAGTTGATGATGAAATTGAATAATGATGATGATTATTGAATGAGGTCATTTGAGCTCCCTGGGTAGACGTAGTAAAGTGATCTCACTTGCTCCAGGTGAGGATATGAGATAATGATATAGAATTGCTGAAACAGAATAGCTGGGGATGGTTTTGTTTACAATTCTGATTGTGAATTGTCGGAGAGTTAGAAAGTTGGGAAGTATGAGGAAAATGAATCAGATTTAGCATTCCCTTATGACAGTTGCCTATTTATGGATTAGTGAGAACATAGGATGAATGTTTGGTGGAAGGAAGTTTAGGATGCTTAGTGAGTTTTTATTACAATGTATTGTATTTATTTGGCACTTTTACCGTATTGGGACCCCATGGGTCGGGGGTTCTCATACTGTATATATCTCTCGTTTTTCAGATACAGGTCCAGGTGCTCAGAAGTGAGCTGTGATTCATCTGAGAGATAGCGAAGATATTTATATTCTCTACTTTATATCTTGCTTAGAATCTCTTCAGGCCACCTTTATTTTGAAAAGCTTATATTATATATTGAACTCTTTTGAACTTGCCTATAGAGGCTCTTATGTTTCTTTTGGGAGAGATTAGGAGATACTGTTGTCAACTACTTTCATACTGTACCCTAGTCAGTCTAAACTTCGCGGGTCACAACTAGTGACTATTTACTATGTTATATATCTATATACTGTCCTTCTCTTACTCTTCTTTATGCCTTTATCCGTATATCACTTTTTACTTCACGCTTTATCTTTAGTTGTCGATGCGCGAGTGATACGACTTCGCGATTTTATTTTTACTCTTTTCAGGCTTCTCGATTAATAGTCCTTTCAATTTTACTTATAAACTATGTATTAAAAATCCACCTTAAGAGTCGTACCACTTTATTATCATTGACTTATTACTCGAGCATAAGGATTTGAATATTAGGGTGTTACAGAAGAAGTTACCTGTGGTATGGTATCTAGTGAGGGAGTCCCAAGCAGATCTGTCATAAGATCCACCTGGTGAACAACATTCTTTCCAGGAAAAATGGCTTTCCTAAGAGTACTTCAGTAAAGATGCAACCGATCTCCATATATCAATTGCTGGTGTATATTGCACCAAGACTTACATAAAGGGACAAAAGAAAAATTATTACAACTGTAGAAATCTCAAAATCTGTAACAAACTGGAAAAATATCTAAGCTAACACAAATCAATGCCAATGGTCTCGAAATCAACACGAAACTTATAGTTCAACATAAGAAGCAAAAGAAAACAAAATCAAAGAAATCTCACAAAACACGATAATGATTCATCATGTCCATATACTAACAGATCACAATTAAAAAATAGTAAATTTATATTTTTCGAAACAAAATCAAAGAATATGATGATGATTCAATATCACGATTAAAAAAATAGTAAATTCATATTTATTTGAAACAAAATCAAAGAAACTCTAGAAAATACGATGATGATGATTCATCTCAATATACTACATTTTAACATTCATATTCAAAAACTCAGTATGAGTATTGTATACATATCACAACAAAATAAATGAAATACATCTATAGTGCAGAGAAATCACAAAAATACTAACCTGAATGGCTTCACCTCAAATTCCACAATTCTAGTAGATTCAGTTAGCAAATCTCTATGATACTTGACAGTCAATGCCAAATGGTTGTGAATAAAATATTTATCTTCCTTGGTTTGTGCATTTTTAATAAAGTAAACACAAGAAAATATTTGTCTTTCGAAACAACAAATTAAATATTGTTCTACAAAGTAATGAGCATAGCCCACTATATTACCCTTTGAGTCCAATATGAAAGTCGAGCTGACAAACAATAGAGTCCTGATCCATACATTTTATCAAAACCACCATCACAAAAAAACAAAGAAATAACCATAGAGATGCCAAAAATGTCAATCACTAACACAAAATTGTTATAAAGAAAGCCACTTTACTTTTTATTTCTATTAGCATAATATGTTAAAGAGCTTTCATATAACAGAATGAGTCTCACTTTATCATCAAAGGCTTAATTTTATTCTGTAATACTTAATACAGAAGATTTTATAATAATTTAGTCAATTATCTTAAAAAATTTTCTTTTTTACCCTCTTATTAACGACAATCACAGAGAAGCAAAATTACATTCAGAAAAATAAAAAATAGTAATTAGACTTTATAATTAGAAGGAGTGGCTAAAAGTGACCATATCTTAAAAAATAAATGCAAAGGATCAATTCTAGACCTGAACCAAAGCTGCCTCTAATCATGTGCATGTCTAACACACAATGAATAGCCACCAAGGTCTGAAAAGAGCGCTAATAATTTGAATAAACAATGAATTAAACAAACAAATTTAGGTTCCAACAAAAGAACCAAATAAATTCTTAATGAATTTCAACAATGATAGCTAATTTTAATTTTAATCTGACATAAAGGAGCACAATTGAAACCCCAACAACATCCACAGAACCCATAAAAGAAAACTCGACCTGATAACATTGACTTCTTCCATACAATTAGAAGATTTACGTATGGAAAAGATTCACAATAAATTAATAGTCAATGCAAAATTGAATCTACTGACAAAAGACATAAGGATATAACATTTTCAAAGCAACTTTAGAATATACTAATATAGTACTAAAATAGTTCATGTCATAAATTTAGTTTCTATTAGAAAATCTAGTTCTAACCCCATGTATTAAAAGCTAACCTATTTTGGTTGGGAAAAATAAGAATTGAAGCATAATCCAAAGGCACATCATCATGTAGCACATCCTCCATTTTCGAGATTTTGGATGAAAAAGTGAAACTTGAACTTGAAAGGAAAATAACAATTCGATTTTGCAATATCAAATGCCCTCTCAATCAAATCCAAACCAACCATGGAGTATGCATAATGCTATAATAAAAAAATCTTATTGATACTAACTCATTTTTAACCAAGAGCATTGTTGCACATGCAAAATTACCAAAGAAAAATATTACATACTAAAATGGATGAAAACAATAATAAAGAGAGACAACCCATGAATGATATACTCCTAAGTCTGAAGTCAGTCAAACTAATTGCATAATCATTCATAGATTCTCTTAAGTAAAACCTCTTGATTTGGAATCATAATCGTCTATTAAATTAAAACATTGCTATTTAAGAGAGATAAGATAATCTTAAACTTTGATTATACATAAAAGCCATCAGATATTGACTAGTTGCCCATTATCATTTGTATTTGACCACTTCCACATAAACCATCCATTTAAACATAACAAAATAGACAAAAAAATTTCTAGCAACATCACTCGACACACTCCATCGTTCTTAAATTTTAAAATTGATATAGTCTCCATGTTCTGGTGTCCCTATACAAAACTAAAAGGAAATTTTAAAGTAATTAATTATATATTACAACATCAAAATCTAAGCATGTCCTTTCTAACGAATTGGTTAATTATTAAGCTTGTCATTTCACTCAATAATTATTATTAAATTGACCAAAAAAGATATAAAAGAAAGTTTAATTATCTTAAACCATCAAATAAAAAAAAGAAAAACAAAGTGCAAATCACCATTTGACATTTTGATACCTAATTTTCAGATTAGTAATTCAATTATGAAAGGCCATTAAATTATGTATTTTAAATTATCATCAAAATAGTATAAAAGCTAAAGAATTATTTAATGCTATTAACCTTTTAAAAATCAATTAATATTCAAACAAAAATTTTCAGACCATATTCAAGATTTACTCCAAAATAAGCAAATAAATAAATGCAAAAATAAAATATTATTTTGCAAACCAGCCCAACATTGATTTGTGGACTTGCACAATTCACAACAACTCTATCATCTGTTCAATTAATAAATGAGAAAGAGGCAAATTATGCGGTGTAAAGGTAGCAGTAATACTTTGTATATTCCAAAATTTTTTACACAAAATGCTATTATTATAAGTCATAGATTTTGCAATGTCAAAATAGTATTATTATAAGTAATACTTACATGTATATTATTATCTAAATAATATTACATAAAACACACTTGTATTTTTTGATGTAAGCCTAATCTCACCTCCTTTAGAGATTTATGAGTGTAGAACTATAAAAAAATACATATATTTCTTAGCAAAAAGTCTAGCTAGCTCACATTTTAAAGAAAATTTCTTAACTTAAAAAAGATAATTAAAATTCACAAAGGTAAATCATTAAAATATCAGTATGCATAATCCTTTAATTAAATTTACAATAATACTATCAACTAATTTTTTTAATAATTAAAAAATTTCAGAAATAACCATTAAAAAATAAGAATATTATAGTTGAAATATGCCTAATTTAAAGAAAGAATAAAAGATCACATAAAACATACATCATTTGCATCGTTTTAAACTAATCAGGAGTCAACATATCTATATGAGATAAACGCATGAATAAGAAGAAACTCACAGCACTAAAGGTATTAACATATCGCAAGTCACACCTTTTGAAGTGGTAAAAGAAGCTTACATGCCAAAATCAAATCTGCTTAGTAGTTGTACTTGTGGATATACCTTCAAGCCACATAGGAGTCATAATATACACACAAAACTTTTCAAGGGGGAGAAATTTGTAAAAACTAAAAGGACTGTTTTATATCCCCGCTTATAATATAATTCTAAGAGAACATATCCTTTAATTAACTTCTCAGACTCGCCAAGGTCTTTGTGAGAATCCCAATTATATGATGATTCAAGAAAGTATTGATTCTTAATCATCAATATATATAAACTTTAGGGCAGCTCTGATAACTTTGACATATGTAGAATATATGCTCATGTCTATCATTACAATCATTTCACACACCAAATTTTGTGCAATAAAGTAATAATCATAATCAACTCATCCTCAAAGCCAAAGCTAATTTTTTTCAACAGATAAAGAAAGACACATGTCAAATAATAATATTATTTTTCACCCTTCTTATAGCATCTTTAGATTCCTTGAAAAATTCTTTCACAGAATTGGAATCAATTGAATGGAAGGCCTTCAATTCGAAGACCTTCAATCTACATGGCTTTACTTAATTAGAAAAAGAAAGAAGTTAACCTTATTTCCTTTTTATGGAGAAAAATAAAAAGTTAAAAAATTGAATAAAATTAAAAAGGTAGTCCCTCAAAAAGAATTTTAGAATCTATTATCTCTAAAGTAAAATACATTGTAAGAAATTAGTCTTCCATCTTAAGTGAAATATGGTTTCAGAGATAAACAGAGAGATTTGTACTTTCAACAGCTAAAAAAGCTGAGTAGTTTCGTCTCTTTCATAAACCAATATTCCTTTTAAATGTTGCTAAAAAATAGAGGTCAAATTTATTGAGCAAAATATTGACAAAAATAAAAGATATATGAGAAGACAAAATTACTGGCTAAACAAATATTTAACTTCAAATTTTAGTTTCAATTATAATGCATGCCAATGCCAAATTCAAAATCAATGCAAAATAATTTGAATTAACCTTCACTATCATTTCAAGAAATAATTTATTTTTTTTCCTCCATCAAATAAAAATAGAGAAGATATAGAATAGTAATATTCGCTTTATTTTTTGAATTAAAATTCAAAAAACTTCTTTCATTTTTGTACTATATCCTTTTTCTATATATTGAGAATTGAAAAACAAAATCAAGTAACCAACTACTACTAACTACGTACAAACAAAATCATCTAGCATTGTTAAGTATGAAGTATTATTTTAACATCAATACTAAAGATTCAATCTCGGACTTGAGATAAAATAAAGCAACATTCATATTTTTGAAAGGACTAAAAAAGCATAAATTGAAATTGTATTAAAAAAGAAAAAATAGAATTTAATTTATATCTACAACAACAAACAATAAATTAAAAAAAATAAGCATATAAGGCATGATAATGGAAGGAAGAAATTGGCAAAGGTTGAAGAGAAACACGAACTAGAAGGTGAAAAACGGGATTGAAAAGGTAGGATTTGGAAGAGAAAAAACCATTTTCATATGAGATCTAACCTGTTTAGAATTTGTTTTAGGGTTTGCCGTAGCTAAACATTTCTTCGGTAGAAGCACCGCTTTTAGTTCACCTGCAGTGGAATATAGTACTATCAGAGATATGCTCTTGGTTGGGGGCAAAAATGATCAAACTCTACCAAAATTTAGATTATGATAGAATCACTGAAAATATCCTAAGATAGTAGATAAAACTACAAATTCTTTAATAGACAATTTCATTAAATTCATGTAACCTACTAACCTACGTCAATTCAACACCTTTATATGTAGGTATATCAAAATATCAGTAGATGAAAAAAGTCTCTTGAAAAATAATAAAATTAAAATAATTACTTCAACCAAATCAAATTTGAGCCTCTGACAGTATCCAATACTTCAAACATTGATATTGTTGAATGATTTCTTGTATATACTTATACATTAGAGAAGAAGGTCATAAGTCAAGAAAAAATTTCCTGTGAATTTCATATTATCATAACTAGCAAACGAAGATGATCTTTCAAGTAGATATATATTCAAATTGGTATGTCCATTCTTAGTAGATCTATAGATATCTACCACCTAAGTGTAATCCCCGTAAAATTAGCAAATAATTAATCAATAAATTAATTTTTAATAAAAGAAATCAGAAATATAAATTTTATAGTAAAATAAGATAGAGCTAACTAAAATAATAATTTTGACAATAATTTTAAAGAATTTGGCCCAAGAATAGACCAAACAGGCCGAACCGATTGAATCGAATCCAAAATAGGCCCAACCCAATCAGCCTATACACTTAAAGAAGACTTACTCTTCTTCCTCCATTCAGCCAAGAACACTGAAGCAAACACAAGGGAAAGAAAGGAAGGTTCCAAACCTTTGTCTTCCATTTAATCCTCCATAACTTTTCGCTCTGAGCTCCGATCGCCGCACTATTTGCGGCCATGTGTCTGCGGCATCAAGTTCTACAAAGTCCGGTACGTAGATTGGTATGGAACTTCCATTTTTATTCTCAGCCTCTCTTTCCCCCAATTTTTTTAAAATTATAAAGAGTAGTGTTGAGATTTTGGTTCTTTGATGTTATAAGGCCCGATTAGCTTGAGAAAAACATTCGCTCTTGCTCATATGGCGCTTGAGTAAGGTGAAAATTCTAGAACCCTAGCTAATTCCTTGATTTATTGTGTTGGGTATTGAATTTTGGGCATGTATATATAATTATGTGTATTATGTGTGTATATATGTAAATTGGAGCTAGATTGTGAATATTGGGGCCTTGGTGGAGTTTGGGTGTCATTGCTTTGGGAGATTTTGGATTCTCGGGACTGTGTTTGGTTCCTTTTGGTGGTGTCTCGGGTTATACGTGAAAATCGGCCAAGGTATGGTTTTGGTTTCTCATATTTAATATATAATGTCTCGCGAAAACTTAAGCTAGATGACCCTAAGATAGGTTGTATGGCATGTATGGTTGAGGATTAATGACTGGTGTTGATAATTGTTATTTAAGTGGTTGAAATGTATATTGAATGATTGATTATGGTAAATGTTGAGTAATAATGATGATGTGATTATGTGATGATAATGAATTATGAATGTGATGTTGCATAAGAGAAGACTATGTATGGTTTGTGTTGAAAATGGTTGATGAGATTATGATTTTAATGAATAATAATGATACTATTTTAATGATTGAGTATGAGATGATGTTGGTTATGAGTTCTTGGGGGTGAATTTGATAAGTTATATAATAATGTGTAATGGAATGAATGAGAAGGTTGAGGTGATGGTTTGATAGATTTAGGTTCTGTTTAGAAGTATAGAATGTTGGTATTAAGTTTTGATTTGGTGAAAATAGAGGTTTGAGAAATCTTGTAAAAAGTTAATTTTCAGCTTCCGGACACCCAAATTGTTTCAAACTTATTTCATATAAAAATTGGGTCCGTGAAGTTTACGGCGTTTGAAGAACGGGTGAAAAATGTTTTAAAACGAAAAAGTTATGAGCGTCAGAAGTTTGGAGTGCAAAATTGAAAATTCTGTAGCATTTAGCACTTTTGCTATTCTGCTCAGCTTGCGTACATGACCACTGCACGTGAGGCGACCAACCTTTTCGGGTTGGGCATCTCGCGTACGCAAGAATGGTGCTTGCGTATGCAAGAGTGAAAAAATGCACGCCGACGCGTGACCCTGTTTTCAGCAAAAATTGTATTTTATGATTTTAAACATGATTTTGAACCTTTGAACCTCTATTTTTACTTTCTAAGACCCTAGAATTGAGTAGTAATGATAGTGAAGGGGGTCGAACTAGGAAGATGAGGTAACTTAGAAGTGAAGAAAGGTTGTGAGGGGGTGAGTATGAGCTTGAGAAGTGTTAAAACACTGCATAATAGATTGATGAGATATTGAGTACTGGGTTTAGGAATAAATGAGTAATCCCTATGCATGATGAGAATTTTGAGGATAGACGAGTAATTCCTATCTGAGTTATGATTTTGTGGATAGATGAAAAATTCCCATTCGATATGAAACTTTGAGGATAGATAAGTATCCCTATCTGAGATGCGATTTTATGGGTAGACGAGTAATTCCTATCCGAGGATAGACGATTGATTCGTATCCGAGTCATGGCCTATGGTTAGACGAGTAAGTCCTACCCGAGCTATGGTTTGAGGCACCTACCTGAGTAGATGAGTAATACCTATTCTGGGTTGGGTGAAACACCGGCATGGGGAGACGAGTAATACATGTTTCATGTTGTGGTGTTCTGTCCTGGGTTAGCTACCGGACATGTCGGGTTGGCTTTATAACCGATAGATAAGACTCATCAGCCATAGGACAGGTATATATCATCTGCATATGTTTGTTTTGATTGCTATGTTTTACTTGGGTTTTTCTTTATGATTATTATGTTACCTGTTATACTTTCTTCCTATTATAATTGTACCCTACTTGTGTTTTCTTTGTCTGCTTTGTTTGTCTATACAATTGAGATGCCCCTCGTCTAGCGAAAGAGTGATGAGGGCAGTTCTATCGGAGTTTTTGGAGGATTGGGGGAAGTTGAGAGATTGATAGAGTAAATTGGAATTAAGTCAGTGAGTGAGTTACAACTAAGAGCCTTAGACGATTACCCTGTTTATGGTTTCCAGTTTAATCTTTAAGCTTTTAATATAGGTATTGGAGTTCTAGGATTGCCTCTAACTTTCTCAGAATCTTATATATTATGGTCCAGTTTGGGTAAACAGCTTAATTAAGCTCCTTTTGAAAATATAGCTTAAACAATAAGTGGCTATATTAAAAGTAACTTATAAATAAGTTATTTTGTGTTTGGTTTTTTAGTTCTAAAAGTGCTTATTTTATAAAAATGTGATAAAAAGTAGTAGTATTATGAGAGAAGTCATTTCTTTTAACTTCTATATAAGCTCCTAAATAGCTTCTTAGAAAATTGCAATTTGGTTTTGAAAATTGCACCAAACATTAATACTACTACTTTTCATAAGTCAAAAGCTCAAAAAAGTTACTTTGAAGCTTCTCAAACGGGCTTTATGTATGTTAGCACTGTTACCATGCTGAGAACCCCCGGTTCTCATCCCATATGATATTTGTGGTTTTCAGATGCAGGTCGAGAGGCACTTCGCTAGGCGTCTGGAGTCCTCTGCAAGGAAGTGAGAATTTTGGGAGTTTACATTTTGTTTTATTTTGTCATCTATATATGTATAGACTCTCCTTATATATATATATATATATATATATATATATATATATATATATATATATATATATATATATTACTGTTACACCTCATAGAGGTTTATGAAGAACTAGTGTTACTTTGATGTATTTTGGGTTATGGATATCTATATGTATATATATAAATATTCTCCGGCCAACCTTAGCTTCACAGGCTGAGCTTGGAGCTTGACTACTTTGTATCCTTGAACCTCTACTCTTATGTATATATGTATTTTATTTGCGCTTAAGCTTTTCTTTATACGCAAGTAAACATTATTCATGAGCGTTGCTCTTTTCGGTTTCACGACTTTGCTTTACCCATTTTTTCAAAGACTCCTAGATATAAAACTTTTTCAACTATATTTTATATATATATATATTGTTTTTAGAGGTCGTAATATCTCACCACCTTTGTCTTATGACTTAAGCATAAGATTCTGTGTGGTAGGGTGTTACACTAAGCATAAGTGCAAGCCTCTAAAACATATTGCCATTCATAAAGCAAAACAACAAAACTGCAAGACCAAGAATAATGAGCTAGTGTAGCATAACCATTATGAAAAACAAACCAGCATTCCTCAATTTAAGCAATTAAGAATTGTCCACCATGAATAGCAAAACTAATAAAAGCAAACTCACGCTATTAAAGTGCTCCGCTGGTGTTGCACCCGAGCACACCAGATCTTCGTCTACCTCTTCAGTTCATCTTTTCTTCACTCACCAATCAGAAAAATCTTCTTCTTCTCACATTCTTTTATATCATGGAGTAATAATAAGAAAAGAAAAATAAAAAAGGAGAGTGGGAGTGAGAGTAGGCCACAAGTTATGGTAACTACTCTCATTGACCAAATATTTTTTTTTACAAAATAATAGAAGATAGTATTATTTATTATAGAATATGACGTCATTTTTCCCACCAAATCACCAAAATCTATATTTTCATGTGAGGGCATACTGAAAATCAGAAAAGAGCACTATTTGTTATAGCAAATGATGTCATTTCACCCATCAAACCACCAAAATATAATTTTTCATGTGAGAGTTCACTAAAAATCAAGAAAGGGAATCACTTTTTCCTGTTAAACACAATGAATTCATTTTTTCCTTTTGAAAAACAAAATTTAAAGTGGAAGAAGAATCCACCTCAGTGAAGAATTCATGATGTTGTTAGTTATGTATAGATATATTGAAGAAGTAATTTTAAACAAATGCACTCCGAAACATATGAATGAGCAAAATTATGCATAAATGAAATTCAAACATATAAACTACCATTGATGAAACAATAAAATAGAAGTGATATTATTCTCAAGGGTCAACAGACTATGAAGTTAAAAAGATGAAAGAGAATTAAATCTTCTAACAGATCAATTAACAAACCAAAGATCATGAATATTACTTGAGCATTCAGAAGAAGTTTAAGAATTTAAACTATTTGATGAAATTGAAAATGGTGGATATCAATAAGAAAGATTTTGGGATCTTCGGGGGAACTATAACCAAATAATGAGCAAATTCTATTATCAAGTAGGGAGGATAGTGGTAGTGAGCTTTAGAATTCGATGAAAAAGAGTGAAAAGGAAATTGGGTTAAGTTCCAAAAAGAGAAACAACTAACATACTTTAGAAATGAGACGATACAAAGTGAAAAAGAAGATAGAGGCCGACGTAGTGGGGAGAACAAATGGTGAGAGGAGACGAGATGGTGAGAAGTTACCGATATTAAAACCAAGCCTTTAAAAATGGCTTGACGACGCGATTGAGTGAGAAATCTAGGGTTGGACAACTTTTCTTTTCCACGATGATCCTAAACCCTAATCTAATTTCTCAGTTGTGATGAACCCACATGGGGTGATTCATGGGAGGGAAGGCATTTATCTTTTTGAAAAAAAAAACTAAATTGGGTGAAAATTTTACGTCGGTGATAATTCCTCTTATATTTTAATTTGTATAGATATGACTAAAATAATAACATAAAAAATTAAAAACAAGAAAGATATGAATAAAAGAATAATATTAACATGTTTTCTTGTAATTTATGCACTCCAAACAAATAAAACCTTTCTTGTTTTGGGATAACCTCAACGTCTCCACAAATATTAGACAAGTTTTCTACATTATTAATTTGCCGTTTTAATGTATTTCTCCTTAAATAAATTTAGTATTAGTAATTTAACGTGAACAATAAATAACATGTAATTATGTTATAGACACAAATATACTTGCTTGAATTCTATAAACATCATGTCTTGAATTCGATCTCAAAAACTTTATAATAAATTTTTTTGTCTAAAGTCACCTAAAAGTAAACCCAAAAGGACAAGAGATTAGGTTTTTACTCTCTATCCTCATATTAAAACCTCAAAATAAAATATATTTACACTATAGGATAAAGTATTAAAAATGTCTCTAAAATATTTAGACAATGACAAATTACTTAGTAAATATCAAAATCACAAAATAAAAATTTAAATATGTAATAAAAATAAAAGAAAATATTATTTAAGAGTTAAAAATAATTTTAGATGCAGATGTTGAGAATCAAAGTTAAATCTTCTTTTTACTTTATTATCTGGGTTAATAAAAATTAGTCTCTAAAAGATAAGACATTTTTTAAATTCGTCCTTAATTTTTTTTAATCAAATTAGTCTTTCAAAGATTACGAATTAATCATATCTGTCCTTCAATTACTCTACTCATAATTTTCGAACGATTGATGATATGAAATATTAACTGATAGCATACATGACATATAACATGTTCAATTAGACGTTGACAAAATAAGATTACGAAAATTTATCAATTTAGTCACTAGGTCATAATTAGAAATATAATTTTTGTAATTAGAAAAAATGAATAAATTAATAAATTTTCATAAACATATTTGGTCAATATCCAATTAGACATATCATATTTTATATATGTTATCAATTAATGTTTTACAACATCAATCTTTAAAGAAAATTGCTAATGGAGTGACTGAAGAATAAATATGATTAATTCGTAATCTTTGAAGGACTAATTTAATTGAAAAAATCTTTCTGAATTTAAAAAATATCTTATCTTTCAGGGACTAATTTTGACTATTAACCCAAATAATAAAGTAAAGAGAAAATTTGACTTTGATTCTCAACATCTGCACCTAAAAAATATACTACACCTATGAACATTTAAACACCCAAAAGAAGGAGAATAGTTCGTTGTAGCTGCCCCAAGGGGGTACAAGCATTGGAATGCAGACTCGAGAAACGTTGAAATCGGGTGAGTGCACTAGAACCTACCACCATGAATCATCCATTGCTATCGCAGTAATTCTTCTTCTTTGGTTTGAATTAGACCTGCAATTTTCCCAAGAGAGACGCACAAACATGAGGTTTGTTGCGTGCTAGAGAACCAAACATAATGACCGAGAATTCATGATTGCCGATGCCTGATAGACTGACACATCGAGGATGTAAAACAACCACTACATTTGAGGGAGAGTGCTTAATACTACACCAACTCCAGAAGCTAACAAGTATCAATGACTATCCCAATCTAATGCGAGGTAGCTTTGATACCTATTGCTAGTTCAAATGAGTTATTATCGTCTTTGTTCTCTGTAATTAAAGATACAAAGTATGTCTTCCATTATGCTTTTTGCAATATGTGTAGGAGGTGATCTAGGTCATCTTATATTTTGTTGATCTTGTTGCTTTAATTGAGTTAAGATGTGGGCGAGGTGATTTTCTGGTCGAGGAGTCCAAGTGAAGCTGCAACTGGAAATTCTATTTTTGATGGTTCTAATGTCTTAGAGAATGGGATCAATTTTCTAAATTGAGCCACGAGATTTGAGAATTTCTAACATTTGTAAGCAATTCGATTCTGTGATGATTTTTTTTTCAATTTTATAATGTTTGCCATGATAACTTCTTCCTTTATTGGCAATGCTTTTGTTGTAAAGCTAGAGCTTGCTTTGAAATTGATTGTTGTTCTTCTTTGTAGATTTTCATAGTTGTCTCAAATCTCTATTGTTGCTGCTCTAGAGTTGGAAATAAATGAGAAGGTTGCGTCTACATTCATTTTTAGCCATTCTAGTGGTGGAGGTCTCTAAATTATTGGCACTGATTCTACTTTCTTCTTCTCTTTTGCCACATGTTTGTTGGTTTCTTGAGAATTGTAGATGTCTTAGTCTAACAAGTTAGCATGAATTGGCATAATTCTAGAATTAGAATTTGTGTGCCTAAGAATTTTTTCATTTCTATCCTTTCAAATTGTCCAAGTTGTGATTCCTGTCCTATTCTATTCGTGCTTTACCTTCTCTCCAGTTTAAGTTATGATTTTCTTAGAGTTTCTTGCAATCAAGATGTGATTAATGATACATTTTATTTTGTTGGAGTATAATAAGTTTGAGAGCCAAACAACATGACCCTGTTCTAATCATAAAGTAAGAGTGCATGCTCTACAGTTTCTTTCTCCTATAAACACACAGGACATTTGCTACACTCATTAATTTTTTTTTTTGCCAGATTTACCTTGACTGGGAGATTGTTGTGTGTTGCTTTCCAAAATATCAGTTTGATGTTATGAGGCACTCTCATGTCCCATATTTCTTTCTCTATATCTTCTAAATTAGAACTAGTTGAAGGCATGCTACTTAAGGTTCTTTTCTCTTCTTTTTTTTACTATGTGGTATTCCATCCTGATTGAATACTCACTATCCTGCCTATGAGGCCAAATAAGCTTATCTTTTCTTTTGACTTTGCTGATTGGGGTCTAAAGTATCATATCAGTTGTATGAGTGGAAAAAATTCTTTAAATCTTTGCTCTATTCTACTCGAGATTTTGAAATAAGCTCTTCCACTTTCATGTTCGTCGATACTTTGATCCTATTTCCCTCTCCTGTGCTCTAATATGTGTTGCTTTTGAACAATATTTTTCTTTGTTTAAGGTTGTTTCGAATTCAATACACGCTTTTTTTTAGTTTTGTGCCTCCCAAAACTCATACATTACTTTGAGGATTTGCACCCAAATAGCCTCTGGATTCCTGATGATTCTCTAAACTTGCTTGGGTAATTGAGCAAAATTTTGAAAATGGAATTCCTTGAAACCCATTTATCCTTTTCTTTTGCTAGCGCATATCTTTGTCTCTTTTCTGATCCCTGTCCAGAATTTCTTCTGTTAACTATTTTTTGGATGAAAATCCAGTTGCCAAATGTGATATCAAAATTTTTAACATTTATCATTTGACTCGAGACAATGATGTAAGTGTTTAGGATTGAATAAGCTGATATATCTCCTCCTCATTTACTCCTGACAAGATGATGCAATCATCAACAAATAGAAAGTGAGTAATCATTGATATTAAATTTGTAGCTCACACTCTTGATACACCCCAGTGTCAGCTTAATCTATTTCTAGTCAAAACCAAAATTCTTTAGCAATTAGCACCCCTTCTAGATAGTGCTACTCTATGCAATCATAAGCTTTGTTTGTGTCCAATTTGATCCCCAAGTCTTGGGAACTTTCTCTTTCTTTGCATGTTATTCTTGGAATGCTTCTTGTACAATAATGATGTTATCTTGAATCATCTTACCATTGATAAAGACACTTTGAACCAGAGATACCAATATTCTTAGTTGATAAGCACAACATAAATATACTCAAGAGAAAAAGTGAATTGAGTATTAATGACAAACTAAAAACTTTGTAAAATATAGATGAAAACTTAAGTTGTGAAAATATAAACTTGTGAACAAAAGCAACATACTTCTATTTTTCGTAGGCTTATAAGCGAACTTCAATAATTTAAACTACATACTTAATATTTCTTGTACCATATATAAAAATAAATGAAAACTTTAAGGCGAGTGGTTTTGTATTAAAACTTTTTCAAAAGCTTGAACAAAGTTTTCAAGCACTTATAAGGAGTCAAATTTTTACACTACTTTAGAAATGTAAATAGTAAGAAAAAGAAAGAGTTTAAGGGTTAAGAAGATATGCAATCGTGATATATTCTAGTTTGGTGTAACCACTTCACCTTCGTCTAGTTCTTCCCACCAAGGTGCGGAGATTTTCACTATATTACCAAACTTATAGGACACTTGATAAACCGGTACAACATAGAGCACTTGATGAATACCTCACAGTATATGGTCATGACTTTAATTAAGCTACTCCACTTAGAGACTTCTTCTCTAAGAACTCAAAGTAATATCAATTTCAATTATTTTTCTTTAAGTGCTTAATGATCTTAGGTATCCTCATCGACTATGGTATTTAGCAAGACTCATCATTTAGAGAAAATAACCTCTAAGTCCCTCACAAATCAAGAAGAGTTACAAAATCTTCTTTTACAATATGATAGTAAATTTTAGAAATAATGAGCTCTCTCAAACGAGTATATGAATACAAATGAAGCTCTATGAATAAGCTCAAGTATATCTCTCAAATTTTGATAAAACCATTTTGGAAACTTATTAATTTTGATTAATATAATAGCATATAGATATGAAAAAGTTGTGGTGCAATAAAACACAATCCAAATACCTCTATTTATAGGCCTTCATGCACTCATATATACATTAGTAGTGAGTGGGAGGAGCCTAATCAACCAAGACACATTATTGGTAGGATTTGTGTCTCAAAGACATATGATCTATGATTGATTGTCATAGTTCAAAATACTCAAATTTAGATTAGCACCTTATGTGGACCGATCTTACAAATTAACATAAGGATCGATCCTCTTGTTCATTTTTCAATAAAATTTAAATTTTGAACTACGGTACCTTGTGCATTATTAGGTTGGATCCTACTCTTCATAATCTATTATAAATAGGTTAGGATCATCATAGGTTAAAAATCATTTTACTTTGATTAAAATATAATTTTAACTTAAGATATGAACTTGATTTACCCTTAATAAGTAAAAACTAATGTCCTATAACTAAACCTTGTTTGTTGGACTTTCTCCTTGTCATATAATCTTTATTACATGCATGATTGATTCCTTGATGAGTTTGTACTTGAATTTTATGCTTAAATATTCATGTAAAAAATCTATTTTTACCCATCATAAAATTTTATATCTATCAAAATCACTCATCAAACTAGATGTTATATCATAGAATATATGTCATGTATTTACTTTTCCGTTTACCATACAATCAATGAATAGATTAGGTTAAATTCATGTACACTACAAGAAAAATACAGAGTACCGTCGGATTTAGCGTCGAAGAGTAATAGCAAATTTATCATCAAATTTAATGGCGGTAACGAAGTCGAATTCATAAGGTTTAGTAATTACCGGCAGATTTACGTTTCCGATGATAAATTTGTCGGTAATATTTGCAAGAAAACAAAAATCAATTGGCGCGTCTTTTAGGGTCAGATTTACCGTCAGAAAGATCCGACGGTAAATTCACTTAGTGAAACGCTGCGTTTTGATGACCCGTAATGATTTACTGTCGAATTTTTCCAACGATAAATGGGCCGTAAATTCAAAGCACGAACCCACTTCCCCCGTCATTCGAATTTCTCTCTCTCTCTCTCTCTCTCTCTCTCTCTCTCTCACCTATCCGTTTCCTCCCCTCTCCCCAACACCATCATCTGTCGCCGCCGAAACCACTACCACCATCACTGCCCCTTCTCTGTCGCCGTCAACCCACCGCTGAGACCCCTCCCTTCTTCTTCTTCTTCTCCCATTCTTCTCTTTCCCTTTGGTCACACCCTAGCCCTCGCGAACAGCCACCCACCATTACTGCCACCACCTCATTTCCATCTTCTCTGTTGCTGGCGGCAACCACAAAGCTGCTGTGACGTCACCCCCCTTTCCTTCTTCTTCCCCTTCCTTTTGTTCTTCCTCTGGTCAAACCACCCTCGTTGTCCCAGAGACCACGAAGGAGCCCTTGCCACCGCTATCTACCAAGTGCTGCCGCGTGTAACACTCTTACTATCAGAATGTCACGCTTTCCGGTTGCGCCACTTTGATAGCAAGAAGTATTACGACGACTTCATATACTTAATAATAAAATATGAGCCTTTGACTTGAAACCGTATCGCTGTTTTCTTTAAAAAATTGAAAAAATACTTTATCTTGAAAATCAACAAGCATATCCATATATACAAAACTTATTACATAAGTAGCTTATAAATATAATATACATATAAAACATACAACTCCTATTCTTCTTACAAAATTATAATAACAAAGATGAGGAAAGAAAAATTATCTAACTAAAACAATATTGTATAGGCAAAACGCAATAAAATTCTTCATAATGCTCATTCATCCGATTCCTAAAAAAGTAAAATTGTAGGAGGTAAAAACCTAATTTCTTAGTGTGTGTTTTTTAGTGTGTGTGTTTTTTTTAATTATTTTTAATTCAATATTTATTGAAAGAATTTTATTTTTTTAATTATATTTAAGTTATTTTAAAATTATTCATACTCAATAAAATTATATTTTTGGTATAGAATCAAAGTGTTTCTTCCATTCCAAATTAAAGTTCTCCCGAAATTCTTTGAAAACAAATTTCCTATCCAAGTAATTCATCAACAAGAGAATCTATCATCGAGTTTTTTTTAATATTGAATCTGTATTGGTGTAATCCATTAAAATATCTAAAAAATTGTATTTAACATAGTTGTGGGAACATATAAAACGTCACTGTTGTTTTTAACTTTTTTAATTAAAAAAAAATAAAAAACATCAAAACGTCAATGACGTTCTCCTATTTCCAATTTAAAAAAATTACTTCATGCAAAATGATTCTGCCGTTTTGTAAAAATTATATATATATATATATATATATATATATATATATTTATATATATATTTTAATGAATACGGCATTGTCATTTTGTATTTAACAAATTTAAAAATTATTTTTACATACCGACGTTTTATATTTTTTAAAACTTAAAAAATTATTCTATACAAAAGTAAAACCATTTTTTAATTTAGATGTGGAAGGAAGAATGATGTAGGATGTAAATATAGAGTGTATAAATGCTTTAGCCAACTGTGGTATCAGGAATAAAAATCAGACCGTCCTACCTTCACCTAAATTTAAAAAAATTAAGCTTATTATCCGATTAGTAAACTTAATTTTTTTTATAAAGAAATCGAATGGTCCAATTTCTTCATTTAGAAAAAATTATTCCCACATCCATATTTAACACCCACATTTTCTACGATAATGCACAATATATACAGACTTCTCATATCTAAAAAAATGAACCCAATAAAACTCACATACATTAAAATATTGAAGCACACCACACAATTTGTTTCCATATAAAAAAAAATCAGCCTCTATCATCACTAGCTAGTGAAATTAAATGCACAATTCAATAGATTTGATTAAAGCATTCACGTTACACACTTACACGCATAGCATTACCGCTACTATACCAATAGCAGGTGATTGCGATGAACAAAGTAATAACTATTAAGTAATATGCATTAGGTTTTTTGGTCACGGGGGCTCTGTGGAAATAGCTACCGCATGTCTGTCTCTCGTGAAAAGACTGATTAAGCAATTGGTTGAAATATTGCAGGGCCCTTTCTTGCTCAAACATTCATGATTTGATGTCCACTTCTTAATGAGTTTGCGTTCGGTGGATTTCCCTTCTTCCCTCCCGTACTAGAGACTAGAGAGGACAGTTATTTCTCAAAACAATGATAAAAGAGTAAATATCTAGCTCTATTCTTAATAATTATTTCAAAATAACAATTATTTCAAAAAAACTATGAAATTTTTAATAAAATTTCTGGGACCCTACGAAAAAAATAAAAAAATACTGACACAAAAATTAATTAATTTTATAAAAATAAAATTGTTAGGAAATTATTTAATTTCCTAACTTATTTGTGGGCAATACATATATCAATTATAATCACAAATGATGCTATTTCAAATTAAATGACTTATATAATGATGATCTCATTTATTGTTATAAATGCTAATTGAATAAGTCATTATTACTTTTGATTTGGAATTAAATGAGAATAAAACCGGATATTATCTTTTGTTCCTTAGATAATTATCCTTTTGGATTTTAGATATATTATCTTTTGGGCTTTAGATACTATTTTATTTGGGCTTAAGGGTTTAATGGGTGCCATGCTCAAATATAAATAGACCTTCAGGGTTTCGGTCCCAATATACCAAAGCCGCCTTTGTTACTCTTTCCCCATCAAAAGAGTTGCAGTTCAGCCTCCTAGAAATCCAGAAGGCTTTGGTTGAGGAAGATCGAAAGAACCACAAGATCCAAACTCTTCCAATCATAATTTATGTTTATGAATTCAGGTACGCTTCCGTATTATGTTATATTTTTGGTGATTCAATATAGATGATCTGGGTTATTGAAATTAATTTATTCCAACAAGTGGTATCAGAGCCATCCATAATTTAATCATCGAAAATATTCGATTTTATTTTATTAGATCAATATATATATATGCGTTGTTTACGTTGCATCCGAAATTGTTGCACGCTAATTGTTCCCCTTTTGTATGTGCATCAATATACGTATATATATTTAATAAAAAAAAAAAAAAAAGCAACGCAAACGGCAGTGTATATATAACCTTTCACAGTATAGGATATATAATCACTTTAAAGGTTAAAATTTTTTTATTCTAACACTGTGATTGCAATCTTTATATATATATACGTGTATTATCATTATGAATATGTATATATATATATATATATATATATGATTTTGGCATTGTTTCAGATTACATGTTATTACTGCCATTTGGATTGCTTTATATATATATACTTTCGGCTGCTTAGATATATATATATTTTACCGTATCGAACCTTTTTTTTATATAGTAATTGATTTATTCTGAAAATTAGCACAAAAAAATTTTTTTTTTTAATTGTTACTTGAGGAAACTAGTAATAATTTGGATTATTATACCCATCTATTATAAAGATTTGATTTTGGAATAAATTGATTGAACATTATGCTGCCAAAGTAGCCTCTTTTGTGAAAATTGATTTATTCAAAACATTAGGAATATGGTGATATGTAATTCATGCGAATATTGATCGGCCCAAAGGAAGGCCTATATTTGGCCGAATTACATACACATATTAATGGTAAATAAATATTTGGGTAACTGATCAAGAATAAAGTAATACTTATTATTTATGCGAACAATAATCGGCCCAAAGGAAGTTTATTGTTTGGCCAAATAATAAGCATTGCACACTTTTGTTTATTTTATATTAATTATGCGGTCAATAATCGGCCCAAAGGAAGGTTATTGTTTGGCCAATTAATAGAAAATATATGCGGTAATAAATAGGTTGCGAAGTTTAAGTTTCCATGTGCGCATTAAGTCGGTCCAAAGAAAGGCTTAATGTGTGACAGGAATTTTGACAATATTTGATTACTGCAATGAGAGTATCACTTACAGTTAATTTTTCTATCCAAAGATTGAAAATTAATGTTGTGCTAGATATCTCAATATGGATTTTTTACCCATTAATTAACTAATGTTTACTGCATGTTTATTTGTTCTAATCCAGAAACTATGGCTTCAGCTACCAATGTTTCTGCACAAATTAGCAGTATTCCTATGTTGAATGGTTCAAACTTTAAAGTTTGGAAGGATACCGTGGAGATTGTCCTCGGTTATATGGATCTAGACACAGCTCTTCGAGAGGAGAAACCCACTTCCACTCCGGAAAACCTCAATGAGGTTAAAATAGAGAAGTGGGAGAAATCCAATCGAATGAGCATTATGATCATGAAACGCTCAATTCCTGAGGTGTTTCGGGGCTCAATTACTGAGGATAAAGATGCCAAACAGTTCCTAAAAGATGTTGAGAAATTCTTTACTAAGAAATTCAGTGCTCACATGGCTTTATCTTCTCAGTATAAAAGAAAGCGTGGTATTACTGCGGATGCGCCTTCTCAGCAGAAAAAGGCTAAGAAACAGGATCAAGTTTCAACCTGTTTCTTCTGTAAGAAGGTGGGACACATGAAGAAGGATTGTACCAAATATGCCACTTGGCGTGTGAAGAAGGGTATAATTCTCACTTTCGTTTGTTCTGAGGCTAGTTTAAGTTATGCACCTGTTGATACTTGGTGGGTAGATTCTACTGCTACTACTCATGTAAGTGTCACTATGCAGGGTTGCCTGTGGAGCCGACCGCCAAGTGATGTTGAAAGATACATCTACGTGGCAGACGGCAATATAGTTGCAGTCGAAGCTATAGGAACCTTTAGATTATGTTCCACGAGTGGATTTTATTTGGATTTATTAGAGACATTTTATGTACCGTCATTTAGACGAAATTTGGTTTCTGTTTCTCGTTTGGACAAATCAGGTTATTTTTGTTCATTCGGAGACAACAAAGTCAGTCTCTTTTATAATTCGAATAATATTTGCTCTGGTCATTTGGTGGATAATCTATATAGGCTTAGCTTAAATTCCTATAATAATGAAATACTGCAAACGGGTACAAAACAAAGACTTAATGAGAATTCGGCATCATTATGGCACAAGCGCTTAGGCACATCTCTAAACAGAGAATTCAGAGGCTTGTGTCGGATGGAATTCTCGGACCCTTAAATTTGGCGGACTTTGAAGTTTGCATTGAGTGCATAAAGGGGAAAAGGACAAACGAAAGAAAATTAGGTGCCGAGAGAGCTAAAGATGTATTAGAACTGATACATACCGATATATGTGGCCCATTCCCTACTGTATCTTGGAATGGACAACGGTACTTTATTACGTTCATAGATGATTACTCTCGTTATGGGTATCTATATATAATTCATGAAAAGTCCCAAGCCTTGGATGTTTTCAAGTCTTTCAAAGCTGAAGTTGAACTTCAACTTGGAAAGAAAATCAAAGCTGTCAAATCTGATCGTGGTGGTGAATACTACGGAAGATATGATGGTTCAGGTGAGCAACGTCCCGGACCTTTTGCTCTTTTCCTAGAGGAGTGTGGTATTGTTCCGCAATACACCATGCCAGGCAAACCTAGCATGAATGGTGTTGCAGAGCGAAGGAACCGAACTCTTAAAGACATGGTGAGAAGTATGATTAGTCATTCTTCCTTGCCTGAATCACTCCGGGGAGAAGCCTTAAAGACCGCAGTGTACATCCTTAATAGGGTGCCAAGCAAAGCAGTTAACAAAACCCCATATGAAATTTGGACTGGGAAAAGGCCCAGTATAAAGCATTTGCATATTTGGGGATGTCCAGCTGAGGCGCGACCTTATAGGCCGCATGAAAGAAAATTGGACTGCAGGACAATTAGTTGCTACTTTGTTGGTTACGCTGAGCGTTCACGGGGGTACAAGTTTTATAATCCTGCATCAAGGTCTATTTTTGAGACGGGAAATGCGAGATTTCTTGAGGATGTTGAGTTTGGGGGGGAAGGAAATATTAGGAATGTTGCTTTTGATGAGGATTCTATAACTGACAATGATCAGGACCTTGTGCCTATTATTGTTCAAGATACAGTTATAGTACAAGAGCACAATGAGAATCCTACTGTAAATCCAGCTACAGTACAAGAGAACAATGAGAATATTGTTGTTGCTCAAGATACTGTTACAGTACAGGAAAATAATGAGAATCCTCCTCAACTCCAACCCATACAGCAAGCTCAACAACCTCAAGAAGTGCCATTAAGGAGATCCATAAGAGAAAGGAGAAGTGCAATTTCGGATGAATATGTTGTCTATCTCCAAGAACATGAGGATGGCATTGGTTTGACAGAAAATGACCCAATCAATTTTCTTCAAGCCATGCAAAGTTCTAACTCTGAAAAGTGGATCGATGCCATGAAAGAAGAGATGAAGTCTATGAAAGACAATGACGTTTGGGATCTCGTGGAGTTACCTGAGGGTGTGAAACCAATTGGTTGTAAATGGATATTTAAAACCAAAAGGGATTCTAAGGGTAATGTCGAGAGATATAAAGCTCGTCTAGTCGCTAAAGGCTTTACTCAAAAAGAAGGCATAGACTATAAAGAGACTTTCTCTCCAGTATCATCGAAAGACTCTTTTAGAACCATAATGGCACTAGTAGCTCATTTTGACTTGGAGCTACATCAGATGGATGTAAAGACAGCGTTTCTCAATGGTGACATTGATAAAACGATGTATATGGTACAACCAGAAAATTTTGTATCAGGTGATTCAAAATCTATGGTTTGTAAGTTAAAAAAATCCATCTATGGTCTCAAACAAGCTTCCCGTCAATGGTATCACAAGTTTCATCAAGTCATTACCTCATGCGGTTTTGAAGTGAATATCATAGATGAGTGTGTATACCGCAAGTTCAATGGGAGTAAATATATCTTTTTGGTCTTATATGTTGATGACATTCTACTTGCCAGCAACGATATAGGCTTGTTGCATGAAACTAAGAAATTTCTATCGAACAAATTCGAAATGAAAGATCTTGGTGATGCCTTTTTTGTATTAGGAATCGAGATACTAAGAGATCGTTCTCAAAGTATTCTCGGATTATCACAAAAGAACTATATCGAAAAGATTTTAAGTAGATATGGCATGGAAAATTGTAGACCAATGGACACACCCGTAGCTAAAGGAGACAAGTTTAGTCTCAAACAATGCCCTAAAAATGATCTTGAGAGGACATCAATGCATGATAAGCCTTATGCATCAGCACTAGGAAGTTTAATGTATGCTCAAGTCTGCACACGTCCCGATATATCATTTATAGTGGGAGTGTTGGGTAGATACTTGAGCAATCCGGGCATGGATCATTGGATAGCTGTTAAACGCGTAATGCGTTATCTAAAGAGAACAAAGGATTACATGCTTATTTATCGGAGATCAGAAAATTTGGAGATCATTAGGTACTCTGATTCCGATCTCATGGCAAATGGTTGCGAAACTTTGTCACTAAGCTTCATATAGTAGATGACATTGAAAGGGCCATTAAAGATATTTTGTGACAACAAGTCAGTAAGTACTATACTCCAATAACAATAAGAGCTTGACAAAGTCGAAGCATACAGACATCAAGCTTCTTAGTTGTCAAGGAGAAAAGTTTAAGAAAAACAGATTTTCATAGGACATATGGAAACAGAGTATATGCTAGCAGACCCATTACCAAGGGATTGAACCCTAAAGTTTTTCATGAGCACACTGCTCGAATGGGTGTCAACATTTGTGATGCCTTGGTTTAGTGGGAGTTTATTTTATGCTATATGTCCTATGATAGATATTGAGTTATTTTCTGCAGAATTAAGTTGATGGTTTATTTCATGTTATATGAAATGTGCATTTTGCAATATTTGTATTGTGTTTGATCTCAATAAAGTTGGACCAGCTGGAAATAGACATGCATGAGATCACTTGGCATGTAATTTCCATATTACTCATCCAAATTTGATCTATGTCGTTAAGTATATTAGGATGGTGATTGGCGTGGTTTAGTCACGACATTTAATGTGATAAAAGCTGCGGTAGTTCCATATCTAATGTATGAGACGGACCAGATTGTTAAAGTAATGAAAGAACTAGCATTCAGATGCGCGCATAAAGTTTATAAAATGTGATTATGTCAAGAAAGAATATATGTATAGCCCAAGTGGGAGATTGTTAGGAAATTATTTAATTTCCTAACTTATTTGTGGGCAATACATATATCAATTATAATCACAAATGATGCTATTTCAAATTAAATGACTTATATAATGATGATCTCATTTATTGTTATAAATGCTAATTGAATAAGTCATTATTACTTTTGATTTGGAATTAAATGAGAATAAAACCGGATATTATCTTTTGTTCCTTAGATAATTATCCTTTTGGATTTTAGATATATTATCTTTTGGGCTTTAGATACTATTTTATTTGGGCTTAAGGGTTTAATGGGTGCCATGCTCAAATATAAATAGACCTTCAGGGTTTCGGTCCCCAATATACCAAAGCCGCCTTTGTTACTCTTTCCCCATCAAAAGAGTTGCAGTTCAGCCTCCTAGAAATACAGAAGGCTTTGGTTGAGGAAGATCGAAAGAACCACAAGATCCAAACTCTTCCAATCATAATTTATGTTTATGAATTCAGGTACGCTTCCGTATTATGTTATATTTTTGGTGATTCAATATGGATGATCTGGGTTATTGAAATTAATTTATTCCAACAAAAATGACGGTCAAATTAGATATTTTTTTTAAAAATCTCGTTGTTTTTTGAAATAATTGTTAAAGACCATTTAAAATTTTTCTCATGATATAAAGGACAAACTCCTCCATTACATTTAAAATGTAGTGATTCTTTAATAAACTTTTTTCCACATGCTTCCTACAAATTTATAAACTAATTATCAGGACTCTGGATTATTGTTTTTCAAAAATTTTAAGGTGCCCAAAATTATTTTCTAGTAGTCTTTATCGAAGAAAATATATCTGGTGAGTTGCTTTTTCAAATATATATAAGATGGATTTTTTTTTTCTTAACTTTGTGATGTCAAGGCACGTCTCTATAAAATAGAATAATATTGAATATTATGTCAGCTAAATTTGTTTAAGTAATTCATGTTTTTATTTTAAAAAAGGAAAAATACAAAGAAACTATGTTATGTATAACGTGTTGATATTATATACTGAACACTTAAAGTGTATCTATAAAAAAATGAAATATACAAATTACATTAAATGACAAATTATATTCAATCAAATTATAACCGAATGTGACAAAAATAACAAAAATATTTTATATAAACTCAAATTAGTCATTAGGACAATTCACTTAAATAAAATAAGATCAATTTTATCTGATTGTAACTTTTTAAATATCAAAATGTATATGTAATTTTTTTTTAATTTTTTAGTTGAGTTATTCAATCATAAACATAAAATAAAATTAAAAAAATTAACAAAATAAAATAAATTGAGCTAACAAAATAACATCTAAATATATAAGAGATTTTTTAAAATTACATTCCTATATATACATACTAAACCAAATCAAAGTCATTTTAAAAATTTTTTTATATGTTTAGACGTTATTATTTTGTTAGCCTAATTTATTTTGTTTTGTTGAATTTCTTTTAATTTTATTTTGCGTTGTGCTTGAATAACTCAACTAAAGATTAAAAAAAAAAATTTATAGATATTTTTGACAAAAATACTACCCACAATATTTTTTCACAAAACGTCCAATAAATTTGCTTTAAATAAAATATTTCATATTAGTGAAAATCAGAAAATTCTTATTTACTTACAATTTTTACTTTCTAACGTCAATTTCTATTTTATTTTTACTTATATTTTTTTCATCTCAAAGGAATACTATTCTTTGTATTCTTGTATCGTAAAATTTGAGACTTTTTTGTTTTTTTTTATATTTTGAATTTCAAGTTTTATATTTTTTAATAAAATAAAATATTTTTTATTTTTAAAAAAAAATATCACAATAAACATAAAACATAAAATTCATTATCAACGTAATTATTCAATAATCTAACATGGAAACTTGACTAAAATGTTACTTCTTGAAGACATGTTGAAAGTTTTGAGGAAACACCTCAAGTCTATGTGCTAATACACCTCAAGTCTATTGTCTCATTTCAACGTAACCCGCAGCGGTGGTCTCCAACGGTTTACAAACAAGCACCACAACACATAAATCGGTACTATATGTAGCGGTTTATGATAAATTCTATAGAAATCACTACTGTTTGTAACAGTTTTTGTTTAGCACACTATCTCATGTAAACTGTGGCTGTCAATAACAGTTTATGTTCTTCTCTAATTTACTACTGATAGTAACATAATGAAAAATTGTATGTGTCTTGATATTTAAAAAGTTGCAATTAGATAAAATTAATTTCTACTTATTTTATTTAAGTTAATTGCCCTAGTCATTGTATAATTTTTCATTTTTATAGAATCTAATACAAATAAATCACTAATGTTTCTATCCTAAAAGCTTTTTATTTTGAGGAGTGAGACTCGAATTTGAGACCTCTAAGTGAGAATAAAAAATTATGTTATTTGAGTTATAGTTCGTTAGCGAGACGTGGTATATCATTGTCTATATAGGAGTAATTGATTTTATATTTGTTAGTGTTGTATTATTGATTATTAATGTTAGAATTATTATTTTTTATTAATAATTAGTTATTATATTACTAAATTATTAAATTAAAATAATTGAATAAAAAGAACAAATTATATCGAATCTTGAACTGATATTAACAGGCTATAAAATTTATCCTGTAGAACATAATTCGGAAAGGGAAATAAAGCACGATCATTGTATATTATGACACATTGGCACTTGTATCCAGGATTACAAGTTACTGACGAAAACCATGATCACATCTCACCCTTTTACGCCCATGCATCATACACCATAATTAGCTGCTACCTATAAAATTGCTACTATAAATTGAAGCGTTTGAGACAAGTTTTATAAATGGGATGGATAAGTATCTACAGGCCACTAGATTTACCCAGCTTACTTAATTCAGAAATTTTGTTTTTCCATTCAATTTAAAAAGAGCCATGCATTGGGCCTTTATGTCTTTATTATTCCCGTACAAGAACATGGATAATATGGACGAATTTCCGTTCGTGATTAATTATAAATGGTTTGACATCGAGAACTTATAATTAGTCAATAGTCATGGTTTTTTTCCCGTAATCACGGGATTTACATTTTTACTTGGTAGAGAACCTTTTGTAAGGAAATTCTCTACCGAAGGAAAATTAATAGTCGTTCGTGAGTAGTTTTGATAGTCAGGAGCTTCACTAGTTTGAAGAGATGAATTTATAGCTTGGTTCTAAATATCAAACTCGATTAATTAAGAACCTGCTACTTGGTTGGTCTGTTTTAAAATAAAATAAAAAAATCAGCAAAAAAATTAGTTAATTAATCGAATTGATTTGATTTTTAGAAGTTAATCTATTTAAAAATAATAAATAAAAATTAAATTTTAATATTTATATATTTTATATATATAAATATATTATTTTATTACATCTAATTTAATATTAATTTAATCTCAGTTAAACTTTTAAATGTTTAATTCTATCAATTCAATGACTTGACTCAGTTTTCATAATCTATATTTACAATAGGCAAATTCCAGTAAATACCATTATCCAGCTAATTATTGAATCCGTAGCCCGAAGCAATGAAGTCTTGCCCCGCTAGTATTGAAGATGTCTCTTCCTAGTTTTTACTAGTAATTTTAATTAACGAAAACAAAACAGTGCACGGAGGAATTTGTCATTTTGATCCATGTCCCACAAGCACAAAATAAAGATAAAAAGTAACTTGAATTAGCTATAACGATACCTTACTGTGATTTTCCCAAATGAAAAAAGTTAGAAAAAGATAATCCCATTTGAAGGCTTTATTCGCTAATGGCAAGCACCATCCAAATAAACAAACATTGCAGGGTCCCCGCTTGCTCCAAAAGCAATCCAATAATATCGTTGAACCTACTAATCAATCTAGTCTAGTCATTCACCCCTTTCAAAATGTACAGTGCCATTCCTTTCTCTATTCCCCATGCATGTTTTTCTCAAACAACAAAACAAAAAACATATATATATATATATATATATATATATATATATATATATATATAAATAAATAAAACATATATTTCTTTTAAATATTAATCAAATTTTGGCATAACACTCCATTATTATATTTTATTATGTTTTTTAAAATTTTAAGAACACCCGCACATTATATATTTAATATTGAAATATATAATATATTTTCTATCTAAATATTAAAAGTACAATACATTCTTTATAAATTGTTTCATTTTTAAAATTTAAAAAAAATCATAAAATTTAATATTCGAATACTACACTAAAATTTGGTCAATATCTAAAAAAATTAGCCAACAAAAAATAGGTGCATAATATCTTATAAATAATTATACGTTGTTAATAAAATTTATTATTTTTTATTAATATTTAATTAATATTTTATATTTTAAATAACAAATTTTAAATTTTAAATCCTAAAATTTAAATTTTAATGATATAAAAATAAAACATTGATTAAAAATATTAGTTAATATTTATAAAAAGTATTAGATATCTGACATCTCTCATTATACTCATAAACTTATTATACTGACACACCATTTGCTTTACTTAGGATAGTTACAATTGTCTCTTGTTTCTTCCTTATGCTCTCCAAGTTCCAATGGAGATTGTAAAATTCTTGTACTTGAATCTTCTCGCGACTTTCACATTCTCAGTGGTTTTAGCAATGGACCCTTATTCAGAGGCACTCCTGGGCCTGAAATCTGAGCTTGTAGATGATGATAACACACTGCATGATTGGAAAGTACCCTCTCAACAAGGGAACTCAACAACAGAATCCTATGCATGTTCTTGGACAGGTATCAAGTGTAACAACGACTCAACAGTTGTAACCTCCATAGACCTCTCAATGAAGAAACTCGGTGGCGTAATCTCAGGGAAACAATTCACCATCTTCACAAACCTTGTTGATCTCAACCTCAGCTACAACTTCTTCTCTGGCCAGCTTCCAGTGCAAATTTTCAACCTCAAAAGCCTGAAAAGCCTTGATATCAGCAGAAACAATTTCTCTGGTCACTTTCCAAATGGAATTTCCAGCCTCCAAAATCTTCTTGTACTTGATGCCTTTAGCAACAGCTTTTCAGGTCCATTGCCTGCAGAACTTTCGCAGCTACAGAATCTCAAGGTTCTTAATCTAGCTGGGAGTTACTTCAGTGGACCAATTCCATCTGAGTATGGTTCTTTCAGAAGCCTTGAGTTTCTTCATCTTGCAGGGAATTCTCTCACAGGGAATATTCCTTCAGAACTTGGAAACCTCAAAACAGTGACCCATATGGAGATTGGTTACAACAATTATGACGGTCTTATACCGCCACAATTGGGTAACATGAGTCAGATTCAGTATCTTGACATAGCAGGTGCAAATCTCTCAGGCCCCATACCAAAGCAACTCTCCAACCTCACCAGTTTGCAATCACTATTCCTGTTCCGGAACCAGCTCACAGGATCAATACCAAGTGAGTTGGGCAATATAAAAAATCTCACAAATTTAGATTTATCTGATAACTTCCTTTCGGGGTTTATTCCAGAGAGCTTTTCAGAGTTAAAGAACCTAAGACTGCTGAGTCTCATGTACAATGACATGACTGGCAATGTTCCACAAGGCATAGGTGGACTTCCGTCCTTGGAAACCCTTCTCATTTGGAACAACCGGTTCTCCGGATTACTTCCACAGAGCCTGGGGAGCAACTCTAAACTCAAGTGGGTGGATGCATCCACAAACAACTTGGTTGGCAGCATTCCACCGGACATTTGTGCAACTGGAGAGCTGTTTAAGTTGATCTTGTTCTCAAACAAATTCACAGGAGGTCTCTCCCCTCTCTCTGATTGTTCTTCCCTTGTTCGCCTTCGCCTCGAAGATAACTCATTCTCCGGAAGGATCCCTCTCAGATTCAGCCATCTTCCTGATATTTCATATGTTGACCTGTCCCACAACAACTTTGTTGGTGGGATTCCCTCCGATATTTCTCAAGCATATCAACTTCGGTATTTCAATGTATCTTATAATCCACGATTAGGAGGCACCATCCCCGCACGAATATGGTCTTTGCCCATACTTCAAAACTTTTCATCATCTTCTTGCGGTATTTCAGGTGATCTTCCTCAGTTTGAGTCCTGTAAGTCAATTTCAATTATTGATCTAGATAGGAACAACTTATCTGGAACTATACCAAACAGCTTTTCCAAATGTCAGGCTCTTGAAAAACTGAACTTGTCGAACAACAATATGATAGGTCATATACCAGAAGAACTAGCCAGTATCCCTGTTCTTAGTGTTATAGACCTATCAAATAATAAGATCAATGGCCCCATACCTGAGAAGTTTGGTAGTTCTTCAAGTTTACAACTTCTCAATGTGTCCTTCAACAATATCACTGGTTCAATTCCAACAGGGAAGTCATTCAAATTGATGGGTAGCAATGCATTTGTTGGGAATCCTGAGCTTTGTGGAGCACCGCTTCGACCATGTCCTGGTTCAGTTGGAATATTGGGGAGCAAAGGAACATGGAGGCTTACCCGTATTCTGCTACTCTGTTTAGGGTCGTTAGTAATCCTTCTAGGAGTCGCTTTTGGAACACTTTATTTAAGAAGAGGGATCAAAAGTCGATGGAAGATGGTCTCATTTGCTGGACTCCCACAATTCACAGCAAATGATGTTTTGACAAGCTTCAGTGGCACAAAAACAACAGAAGTTCCATCACCATCACCACCTTTGGTTTCAAAGGCAGTTCTCCCTACAGGGATAACAGTCGTAGTTAAGAAGATTGAGTGGGAACAGAGGAGCATCAAGGTCATGTCGGAATTCATAATTCGCCTTGGAAATGCGAGGCACAAGAACTTGATCAGATTATTGGGGCTATGCCACAATAATCAGTTAGTCTATCTTCTGTATGATTATGTGCCCAACGGGAATTTGGCTGAAAAAATTGGAAGGAAGTGGGACTGGGCAGCTAAGTTCAGAACTGTGGTTGGAATCGCAAGGGGACTAAGATTCCTTCACCATGACTGTTACCCAGCCATACCCCATGGAGACTTGAAATCAAGCAACGTTGTGTTTGATGAAAATATGGAACCCCATTTGGCTGAATTTGGGTTCAAACATCTGTTAAGGTTGACCAACGGCTCATCTCCTGCTACAACCAAGTGGGAAACAGGTATAACAAGTAATTCTCTGCATTTGCATGTGCATTAAATAATGAAAACATAATTTTACTGTTTTCACTTTTTTTACTTATCTCTTCAAAAAATCATGAAAACAAAACATTGAAAATAGAAATGAAAATGAAACAAAAAATAAAACCACAAACCAAACAGGATCTAAGTTTGTTACTCTACCTTGTCCAGATTATGTAGAGAACTAGCCAACTATTGAAACACTCACATACCTATCTGTCAATTACCCAACTCCTTTTTTCTTTCTCTCTTTAATTATACTGACTTGTGTTTATTTTTGGATGCAGAATATAATGAAGCCGTGAAAGAGGAACTCCGAATGGATGTCTACCAATTCGGAGAGATGACTCTGGAAATTTTAACTGGAGGAAGGTTGACTAATGCAGCAGCTACCATACAAAACAAACCATGGCATGTTCTTCTCAGAGAAATTTATGACGAGAACGAAGTCAGTTCCACCAGTACAATGCAGGAGATCAAACTGGTTCTCGAGGTTGCTATGCTTTGCACTAGCAGCAGGTCAAATGATCGACCATCGATGGATGATGCTCTGAAGCTTTTGCCAGGGATCAAACCTATAGAAGATGGCAGAGCTTCAAAAAAATGATTGAAAGCCATTAGAGATATATAAATTCTCACTAAAAAGTTTGCACGTGTGTAATTAAAGGAGTCTGTAGTTTGTATTTGTATAATATATACTTCCCATTATTTGAGTGTGACATCCCATTCTGTCTGTGTTGCAAAATCAACTTCATAAAATATTTGAAATATGGTATTCATTTGGCTCCATAATACTCCCTGCTGTCACACTCTCTTTTCGTGTCAGTAAATATTCTTTGTTCTAACTATTACATCAGATATACTTATTTCAAACAAGACAATATTGTGCATTTGAAAGAAGCAATTCAACGTGGAATTTCAGGAACAATTTACCTCAACATTGTTAGCATTAGCTTGCCATTTGTCTTCATATAAGCATTCAGAATTTCACCCAGTTTAAGAACAAGTATAAAAAATCAGCTTTATTTTTGCCAAGAATCATATGTCATTGTTTAAGAGTTTCAATTTTTCAGAGAGTATTTGCCTAACATCAATGTCGCAAGCATTTAAAGTTTAAACCGTTATCGAATTCGCCGCATCCAGGAATAAATAACACATTTTTACCATCTAAGCCAATACTGAAGTTAGTGTGAAGCCAACAATGAATCATTGTGAAAACCAGTCTTAATTCAATGAAATTGCATTTATAAGAATTAAGAGGCTTAACAAAATATTAATATACGGAATCCCTAGCTGAGCATCTAAAAAGAAGAAGAAAAAGGAGCAAGTCAAAAAGCTCAACATAATGTTTCAGAAAAAGGAGAAGAAAATCATCCTCCCAGCCCATATCTTATTGGTACAACAACTATGATAAGGTAACATATATACTGAAACTTTTTGAAGAAAGATTTGTATTTCTCTATCAAGTAAATACAAATAAAAGAACAGTCTGGTTTGATAAATTATATAGAATTGATATGAGAATTCTAGATTACATTTCTACCCAGAAAATTCTAAATCCTAAGCCTTTGCAACGAAGCATTAAGAACATCAATAATTCCATCAAAACTACCAAACTCGGAACTCACCACGTCAACCTTAACTCCAAGCCTCTCGGCCCCAGCCGCCGTGACAGGCCCATGGGCCGCAACAACCAAACCTGGGCACCTCCTCCTCACCTCCTCAAAGTTCAGCCCAAACTCCCTCAGGCTCTTCAACAGGCCCTCGACCTCAGCACTGCTCGTAAAAACCACCGCATCCATTCCTTCATCCTCACTCCCCTTCACAATCCCCTCCGCGCACCGCGGCCCAGCCCACCGCGTCTCGTAGGCCTCAACCCGAGCTGGGGCCCATCCAAAATCCCGTAGCTCCTGCAGGAAGGCCGGCACCACCGGTGGCTCCTCCAGGCCCACGACCAGTGGGACTGGGCAGAGCACTCTCCGGCCGCCGCCGGGCCCCAACACCGCCGCAAGGCCGCTCGGCGTCGCGGTCGGCGGAACAAGAACCCTAATTCTCTCAGAATTGGAACAGATTCTGGAGAGGAATTCGGCGTCGATGAGATCGGTGTCCTTTCCGAGGGCGGCGACGATGAAGGGGTGGCCAGAATGAGAGAGCGGGGGGATGCGGAGGGCGGCGGCAGCGGTGTGGAAGGCTTGGATTGCGGTTCGGGAGGTGAAGGCGATGGCGGAGAAGGGTTGGAGAGAGTGAGAGGAGAGGTAAGGGGCGAAAGAGGAGGGTGTGGGTTGGATGCTGAGTGTTGGGCACCAAAGTGGGGAGTAGGCGTTGACGGTGAGAAGGTGGGATAACCTTTCGGCGTAGTTGGGGGGAGTGGTGAATGCCACGATGGGGTTTTCTGAGGTGCCTGCGGATGTACACGTGAATGCGGTGGTGATGGACATGGTCGTCAACTTCTTTTTTCTTCGCTCTAGTTTTGGGCTTTTGGCGGTTCATTTCCATATGAAAGGCACCAATTACTTGTTTTGACTTTTGATACGGATGTTAATTGGCAGCTCAACTTTTTTATGGTGGGATGTTCATGTTCCTAACATACAGAAATTACATTAATTAAAGATTAAAAATAGAGATTTTATGCATGTATAAATAGGGACCTAATAACAATATATTTTCCTTTATACACTACTAATACTTTTTTCTTTTTTTTATGTTACTATATATATATATTAAATAAATATATAAATCATCTCTATTATATTGAGATAATTATATTGGTGAATATTAATATTAGAGTCTTTTATTTATATTTTTTATTTTATATTTATTATCTCTTTTTTATTTATTTATTTTACAACACGTTATCGGCACGAGACTCTGATTAAAATTAAAAAAAAATTTAGTTAATAAATTTTCATTGTATTAAAGTGTTCTCATCTTGAATTTAATGCTCTTGATATATTTGGAAACAACTACTTATCATGGATACTAGATGCCAAAATTTATCTTGATTCAATGGATCTTAGAGATATCATTAAGCCTGAAAATAATGTATTCTAGAAGGATAAATTCAAAGCCATGATCTTCCTTTGTCGTCATCTTGACAAAGGATTGAAAAATGAATATTTCATACTAAAAGATCTTGCAGATCTGTGGAAGAATCTTGAAAAAAGATATAATCATTAAAAGACAGTGATAATTCCTCATGCCCGATATGAGTGGACACACTTGCGTCTATAGGACTTAAATCCATAAATGAATACAATTCAACAATGTTCCGAATTACCTCACGAATGAAATTATGTGGAAAAAAGATAATTGATAATGATATGTTAGAGAAAACTTTCTCGTCCTTCCATGCTTCAAATGTGCTCCTATAGCAGCACTATCGAGAAAAAGAATTTAAAAAATATTCTGAGCTAATTTCTTGTCTTCTTGTTGCTAAACGTAACAATGAATTGCTTTTAAGAAATCATGAAGCGCGCCTAACTGATATCGTTCCATTTTCTGAAGCAAATGAGGCAAATCATAACCCCAAAAGAGGTAAATGGCAATGTTTTAGTAACAAAAAAAATTATGGAAGAAACAAAAATTATGTTCACAAGAAATAATCTAACTAGAAGTGGGATAAAGAAAGAAATAATTGGCAAGATAAATCAATAGAGGATAAATGTTTCCGTTGTGATCGAAAGGGCCATTGGTAGCATACCTGTCGTACCTCGAGACACCTAGTTGATCTTTATCAAACATCGTTGAAAAAGAATGACAAAGTAAAGGAGATGAATTTTGTTTCAAAGGATGTTGCTGAAAATTATACCTCTCATTATAAAGTATTTGATTTCTTTGAGGATCCTGAAGGAAATATTGGCCATTTAATCAATGATGGAAAAATTTAATGTGAATTTCTTAAAGTACTCAAGTAAATAAATAATGTAAAAATTTTTTTGTTAAGTTTTATTCTCAATGTATTTGAATTTCAAGTATGATGTATATAAATAATGTTTAATAAAATATTTATGTATATGAATTTTAAAATCATTAAATGTGTCAAGTTCTAAAATAATAATAATAATATTTTAGTATATGACACTATTTTATGTACAATACTTTTTAGAAAAATAATTCCAATAAAAAATATAATTTTACCGTGCATGTACTGTTATTCATTTTATTATTATTATTTAGGGGTGTCCATGGATCGGATCGTATCCGCAAATCCGCGATAAATATCTGCATTCGATCCGAAAATTGCGGATACGATCCAATCCCAAATTGAACGGATCGAATAGGATCCGATCCGCACGCTTTGCGGATCGGATCGCGGATATCTACTCTACATCCGCGTATCCGATCCGTGGATCCGCAGATCCGCACAATAATAATTAAAAATAAATAAATATATATGTTTGGTATTATATTTACTTGTTTGTATGTTTTAGTTATTAATTATTATTCATATATTGTATTATTTTATTTTTGTTATTTAGAAAGAGTTTGATTAAAAATATTTTAGGAATAAATAAGTTTAAAAGTATAAAAGAAATATTTTTATTGAATTTTTTTACATAGAAATATGATTAAAAAGAGAAGGTTTAATTATGCGGATATATTCGATATTCGATCCGATCCGATCCACACATTTGCGTATCGGATGGGATCGGATCTGGCACTAAAAAGCGCGTATATCATATCCGATCCGATCCGCGGACACCCCTATTATTATTATTATTTGTCTTCAAAGAAAATGACAAGGATATATAATGAAGATGTTTGCCTTGCGGATAGTGCAAGTTTGCATACCATTCTCAAAAGTAATATATATTTTACTCATCTTGTACCAAAAGAAGAATATGTTAATAGTATTATTGGCTCAAGCAATGTGATAGAAAGCTTCAGAAGAGCTATAATTTTATTTTTCAAAGGAACAAAATTCATAATAAATAATGCACTATTGTCTACCAAATCTCTAAGAAACTTGTTGAGTTTTAAAAATATTTGCCGAAATAGATATCATAGTGAAACAATGAATGAGGGATATCATGAGTACCTATGTATCAAAACTCATGATTCAAATAAAAATGTTATATTAGAAAAGTTTTCTTCACTTTCTTATGGGTTATATTATACTAAAATTAGTGCAATTGAATGACATGCCATTGTAAATTAGAAGTTTACTAGTCCAAATAAATTCATAATTTGGCATGATCGATTGGGACATCTTAAAACAACCATGATGCGGAGAATTGTTGAAAATTCTCATGGACGTTCACTAAAGAACTAGAAGATTCTTAAATCCAGTAAATTTTGTTGTGCTGCATGTTCTTAGGGAAAGTTAATTTTAAGGCCATCACCAATAAAAATTAGATTTGAGTCTCCTAAATTTCAAGAAAGGATTCCATGCGATATATGTGGACCTATTCATCCACCATGTGGATCTTTTAGATATTTTATGGTCCTAATAGACGCATCTTCGAGATGGTCACATGTGCACTTATTGTCTTCTCGCAACTTGGAGTTTGCGAGATTATTTGCTTAATTAAATTATTCGATTAAAAGCACAGTTTCTAGAAAATCCAATCAGAATAATTCGTCTTGATAAGAATTAGAATTGCAACGTACTAATTAAAACAACCACCAACTAAAACAAGATTTGCAACCTCCGTTCAGTTATTGCACTGCACAATTATACCAATTTAATGAAATACTCAACTAAGTGATTATGCATAAAAAAATTAAGCAAGATCTTAAATGAATAAACTAAATCATATTTATCTAACCAAGCAAAGGAGGGAAGGGACATCTCTGAATCTGAACAAATAAAAAAAACCAAAAAAACAATCATTACTTTCGGTATGAGACTTTGAGCAGTGAGTAATGAGCAGAGTATAAAGGATAAGGAGCAAGAACACCAGCGATGAGAACGTCGGCAGGCGACAGATGACGAGCGACTAGGCGATGAGCAGGATGTCCCACGACGTGTGGCAAACGACGCAGAGAAGCTTGCGGTTTGCGAATATACAGAAGGGTTGGAGGCGATCGATTGGACAGTGGAGAGATGACTAGAGCAAGAGGGACGGTGGCGGTGAGAAAAATAGCGGAGATAGTGGAAGCTAGGGTTTCTTTTCATTTTTAGAGAGGGAAGATGGAAGAGGAAGTGAGGGCTCAAGGAAGAGGAAACTGGCAAGCGGATTAGGGTTTTTGTGTAAATCTAAAAACCGGCCAAGTTTTGGTTCGGTTCGACCAGACAGTTTTCGGCCAGTTCGGCGATCCAATAATGGTTTTTAGAAAGAATGGTTATGGCTTCTGCCCAAATTGGAATCCTTACCGGTTCACAGTTTGACCAGCCGGTTCGAACCTATTTTCAGAACATTGGTTATTTTAAATTAATACTCTCAATGTAAAACCCCGATTAAATAAAAAATTAAATAAATAATACATTAAATAGGGATGACAGGGGTAAAAAAATTTAAAATATAATTTGAAAATTTAAATGTGATATTTGGATTCGGAGGATTTTTTCGAGTAGAAAAATGTACTTTTTTGTGAAAAAATGCGTAAGGACGCGTATTGGAAAATTAACTGGCAGTACCGGCTTAGACTGTTCAGTACTGTGAATGAGAAAATAAATTATGAGCCAAAGAGATTAAGAAAGTAGAATTGATGATTCGGAAAAGTAAAAATAATTAAAATGCGAATTAAAATACTCATCTTAAAGGTTTTTGCCCAAAATTGATCCAGCGAGTCAAATTGAGTGAACCGGGTCCAAGTGGATCCAAGCCCACATATAAATACCCACACTTAAGCCACAACTCATCATTTCCTTTTCCCATTTTGATGAGCAACGTGAATGAGAAGAGAGAAAGGAAGAACACCAAAACCCTAACTCCCCACCAACTTCAATCTACCATAACTTTCTCTTCGAAGCTCCGATTGATGAGTCATTTGCGATCATGTGTCGCTCTCCTCACCCTCTTCAATTCTATCTAGGTATTATGGTGGGTATCTCGAAGTCCTCTTTCCAGTTTAGTTTTCCCCTTTTAATTTGTGTTTTGGTTTGGGTTTCGAGAAAATCTTGTGATTTTGGTTGTCTGTGGGTGCTCTAGTATGAGCTATTGATGAGTTTCATCAACAAATTTCATGAGTTAAAGTAAGAGGTCTCCAAATGTTTGTGATTTATCAAATCTCATGAACCCTAGATTAAGGTATATGTGAAATTGGTTAGCTAGTATTGTTGGGTGAATTTAGCACACTTTGAGGACTTAAATTTGCTTGTGAATCTTTCGGGGGTGAGCCTTAGAGTGGAGAATTCAAGTGTTGGGTGTAAACTGTCATCATTAAAGATATGATTTAAGTTTTATTTAAGTACCGTGTGGTGTAATGAGAATTCCTAGGTTAGGTTCCACAAGGATTAAGCTTGAATGGTTGATTTAATATATTAGTATGTATAGTGAATGTATGAATGGAATTGATATTGGATAATGATTATGCATATATGAATTTGTATTGAATTGATAAATATTGGGTTGGAGGCCATGGAATTGGGTCGAAGGCCGTAGAGGTAAGACCGGTAAGTTGTTGAATGATTATGATTGAGGTTGAATTGTGAATTGTTGGTCTGAGGTTGAAAATTAAGATTGAATTGTGAAATTGATGGTTTGAGGTTAAAAATGAGATTTGAGTTGTGAAGTTGAATGGTTTAGGGTTGGAATGTGTGAATTGCATAGGTTTGAGTACAAATGATGGTGAATGGGTGATTTGGATTGGTTAGAGGTCATTATGTTGAGTTATGATTGATGAGGCTTGTGAATCTTTGGAAATTTGGTAAATTCTGTTTTTTGGTAAAAATTATTTTTTGACCAACTTTGGCAAATCGTAACTCGGTCTTCAAAATTGAAAATTTTGTAAAACTGGATTTTATGAAAATTTATTTATCAATCTTTTCAACGGTTCAAGAATGGTTGAAAAATAAATTTTGTTGAAAAAGATATGAAAGTCTGAAATTTGGGCTAAAAAAGCGGTTTTTATAACATATAAGCTTTTTCAAGTTCTAGTATGGCATGCGTTTGCGAGCATTGTCATGCATACGCAGGAATTGGCCTCTGCCTGCAGCCATGCATACGTGGACAACGTGATGCGTATGAGAGTTTGTTAAAATGACGCTCCCGCGTATGCGACGCAAGCCATGCATACGCGAACGTCCTCCACTACCCAAATTTCTTGCGTTCGCGAGGGTGGTCCACGTACGCGAGTATGCCAAATTTTACACTCATACGTACACATGACCACCTAGATTTTCAAAACTTGAATTCTAACGTTCTTAACCATTCTTTTAGCCTTCTAAACCTCTTTAAACCCTGATAAGAGTATAGAGCCGGTGAAATTAAGGATGAAAGAGTTAGAGACCAAATCTAAGAGTTGAGTTAGTGAAATTGAGAAAATTGAATAAGACATGAAGTGATATGTGATGAGGATGAATGTGATGATGAATAATGATTGATTATGATGATGAATGAGTTTAATTAAGATTGAATATGAATTGAGATGGTATTGTAAATGAGATTGATGATGAGATTGATGATGAGTTAATGATGGAATTAATGTTGAATATGATTATGATTAAGATATGAAGCAAATGATGAAGAGGAAAATGGTAAATATGATTTATTATGATTGAGATTTAATAAGGAGGATTATAATATTAAGAGATAGTGATAATGGATTGAGATTAAAATGTACCTGCCCGGATAGATGCAGTGGAGTGATTCCGCTTACTCCAGGACGTAGTGAAATGTAATTGCCTGGATAGATGCAGTGGAGTGATTTTACTTGCTCCAGGATGACACACTTTGATAATGATATTTGATCTGAGTTTCGAATACACCTTCCTGGGTAGATGCAATTGAGTGATTCCGCTTGCTTCGGGATGTGGTGGAAACTCTGTTGACCCTGCGTCGCAAGTTGTGGCCGGATACTTATACCTTTCCGGACGTTCCTCCTTGAAGATATAAAATTTCTCTTGGTAGATGGGCGCAAGTTGGGATTGTCCACGGTTAGCTACCGGACATGTTGGGTTTGGCTGTATAACCATCAGATGAGCTCATTAGCCATAGGGCAGGCATACATCATTTGTTTGAATTGTTTGGATTTGCCCTTCTTGTCTTGACTTGCCTATTTATGCATAATTAAATGTCTATATGTTATGTGCTGTACTTGAATTTAATTGTGTATTATTTTGTCTGTTTTGCTTGTATTTGAACATCTGAGAGATCCCTCATGTTGGTGTCGGTTGACGCTGAGGGATGGTTCTGTTCTAAATTAGAAGTTGAAAAGTTTGGAAGGTTGAGAAAGATGAGAAATTGAATTAGACTTAGTATCCCTTAGGACATTTGCCTAATTCATGGATTAGTGAGAACTTAGGGTGAATAATTGATAAAAGGAAGCTTAAGATGCTTGGTGAGTTCCTCTTATAGTGCATTGTATTTATTTGGCATTTTTACCATACTTGGAACCTATGGGTCGGGAATTATTATTCCGTATATATCTCTTGTTTTTCAGATGCAGGTCCAGGTGCTCAGTAGTGAGCTGTGATTCATCTGAGAGATAGCGAAGATCATTGGACCTTGTTTATATTGGTTTAGAATCTCTCGATATTTATTTTGAAAAACTTATATGTATTTATTTCTTTCTTTCTTTTAAAACTTGCTAATAGAGGCCATGATGTATATTTGGGAGAGATGGAAAAAATACTGTTGTCAAACTGATTTTATTTCTGCACCCTGGCCGGCCTAAACTTCGCATGTCACAAATAATAGAGGCCATGATGTATGTATGTATCTATATATATATATATATATATATATATATATATATATATATATATATATATATATATATATATATATATATCCTGTCTTTATCTTATTATTCCATAATGTTTTATTGCTTATTGCTTTCCAAACGCACTTTACCTTTTGTTTTTATTTGAGTGTTTTCGATTCACGATTTTATTTTTACTCCTTTTCAGGTATAAATCTACCTTGATAGTCATACCACCTTATTATTATTGACTTATGACTCGAGCATAAGGATTTGAATATTAGGGTGTTATATTATAGTATCAGAGCAATTCATCCTTGTGAGCCTGAGGGATGGACTGCTTATGATTTAATGAATACTCTGAGTCTGTGCCTATGCTATTTAGGATATCTAAGTGATATTTTAGGATGAAGTTCATGAGTATACTTTTTGAAATTTAAAGCACTTGACTTGAGATATTGAGATTGATCACCTTGATGTTTAGTGTGGACAGGACCCGAATGACGACTCGTGGATGTGGTTGAACCCGTGCATGGGGGAGAAAATGAGGAAGGCACACCGGGGAATAACCAAGCCGCGCTCTTGGTTGCTATGACTACTAATGAGCGGATAATTTATACGCTTTTTGGCATTGTTTTTAGATAGTTTTTAGTAGGATCTAGCTACTTCTATAGATGTTTTCATTAGTTTTTATGTTAAATTCATATTTCTGGACTTTACTATGAGTTTGTGTATTTTTCTGTGATTTCAGGTATTTTCTGGCTGAAATTGAGGGACCTGAGCAAAACTCTGATAAAAGGCTGACAAAGGACTGCTGATGTTGTTGGATTCTGACCTCCCTACACTCGAAATGTAATTTCTGGAGCTACAGAACTCCAAATGGCGCGCTCTCAACGGCGTTGGAAAGTAAACATCCAAAGCTTTTCAGTAATATATAATAGTCCATACTTTATTCATGATTAGACGATGTAAACTGGCGCTCAACGCCAGTTCCATGCTACTTCTGGAGTCAAACGCCAGAAACATGTCACGAACCAGAGTTGAACGCCAAAAACACGTTACAACTTGGCGTTCAACTCCAAAAGAAGCCTCTGCACGTGTAAAGCTCAAAGCTCAGCCCAAGCACACACCAAGTGGGCCTCGGAAGTGGATTTCTGCATCAATTACTTACTTATGTAAACCCTAGTAGCTAGTCTAGTATAAATAGGACATTTTATTATTGTATTAGACATCCTGGATTGTATTTTTGATCCTGTGATCACGTTTATGGGGGCTGGCCATTCGGCCATGCCTGGACCTTAATCACTTATATATTTTCAACGGTGGAGTTTCTGCACACCATAGATTAAGGGTGTGGAGCTCTGCTGTACATCGAGTTTTAATGCAATTACTACTATTTTCTATTCAATTCAGTTTATTCCTTTTCTAAGATATTCGTAGCACTTCAACATGATGAATGTGATGATCCGTGACACTCATCATCATTCTCACCTATGAACGCGTGACTGACAACCACCTCCGTTCTACCTTAGACCGGGCGCATATCTCTTGGATTCCTTAATCAGAATCTTCGTGGTATAAGCTAGAATTGATGGCGGCATTCATGAGAATCCGAAAAGTCTAAACCTTGTCTGTGGTATTCCGAGTAGGATTCAGAGATTGAATGACTGTGACGAGCTACAAACTCGCGATTGTTGGGCATGATGACAAGCGTAAAAGAATCAATGGATTCTATTCCGACATGATCGAGAACCGACAAATGATTAGCCATGCTGTGTCAGAGCATTTGGACCATTTTCACTGAGAGGATGGGATGTAGCCATTGACAACGGTGATGCCCTACATATAGCTTGCCATGGAAAGGAGTAAGAAGGATCGGATGAAGGCTGTAGGAAAGCAGAGATTCAGAAGGAGCACAGCATCTTCATACGCCTATCTGAAATTCCCACCAATGATTTACATAAGTATTTCTATCTTTATTTTCTATTTATTTATTATTATTATTCGAAAACTACATAATCATTTATTATCTGCCTAACTGAGATTTACAAGATGACCATAGCTTGCTTCATACCAACAATCTCCGTGGGATCGACCCTTATTCACGTAAGGTTTATTACTTGGACGACCCAGTGCACTTGCTGGTTAGTTGTGCGACGTTGTGAAGAAAGTGCTGAGTTATAAACGCGCATGCCAAGTTGAATGCCATTATTAGAGATCACAATTTCGTGCACCAAGTTTTTGGCGCCGTTGCCGGGGATTGTTCGAGTATGGACAACTGACGGTTCATCTTGTTGCTCAGATTAGGTAATTTTCTTTTTATTTTCTTTTCAAAATGTTTTCAAAAAAAAATTATTTTTCAAAATTTCTCATCTGTTTTCGAAAATTATTCTAAATTTTTAAGAATGAATTCTAGAATTTCATGTGACATGTTGAAGCCTGGCTGGCTGTAAAGCCATATCCAAATCCTTTTGGAATGAGACTTCAACTAATCACCTCAATGCATGTAATGTCATCCTAAAGCTGCCTGGCCAGTAAGCCATGTCCAACCCTTAGATTGGAGCTTTAGGCTAATATTGAAAGATTCCTGGAATTCTTCTAAAAATTTTTTTGAAATTCTTATTTTCTTTTTCCTATATGTTTTTCGAAAAAAAATATAAAAGAAAATACAAAAAAAATCATAAAAACATAAAAATAAAAAATATTTTGTGATTTTTGTTTGAGTCTTGTGTCATGTTTTAAGTTTGGTGTCAATTGCATATTCATCTTGTTTTGCATTTTTCGAAAATTCATGCATTCATAGTGTTCTTCATGATCTTCAAGTTGTTCTTGGTAAGTCTTCTTGTTTGATCTTTAAATTTTCGTGTTTTATATTATATGATGTTTTTCATGTGCATTTTTGTATTCATAGTGTCTAAGAATTAAAGATTTTTAACTTTGGTATCTTGCATGTTTTCTTTGCATCAAAAAATTTTTTTTTTCAAAAATATGTTCTTGATGTTCATCATGATCTTCAAAATGTTCTTGGTGTTCATCTTGACATTCATAGTGTTCTTGCATGCTTAATGTGTTTTGATCCAAAATTTTCATGTTTTGGGTCATAATTGTGTTTTTCTCACTCATCATTAAAAATTTAAAAATAAAAAATATCTTTTCCTTGTTTTACTCATAATTTTTGAAATTTTGGGTTGACTTAGTCAAAAATTTTTAAAATTAGTTATTTCTTGTTAGTCAAGTCAAAATTTCAAATTTAAAAATCTTACTTTTCAAAATCTTTTTCAAAAATCAAATCTTTTTCAATTTTTTTATTATTTTCGAAATTTTTAAAATTTATTTTCAAAATTTATTTTCTTATCTTTATTTCAAAATTTTGAAAACTTTGCTAACAATTAATGTGATTGATTCAAAAATTTGAAGTTTGTTACTTTCTTGTTAAGAAAGGTTCAATCTTTAAATTTTAGAATCATATCTTTTAGTTTCTTGTTAGTCAAGTAATTAAATTTTAATTTTAAAAAAATTAAATTATTTTTCAAAAAATATATTCTTTTTATCTTATCTTTTAAAATCATATCTTTTTCAAAAATTTGATTTCAAAATATCTTTTCTAACTTCTTATCCTTTCAAAATTAATTTTCAAATCTTTTTTTTCAACTAACTAACTGACTTTTGTTTATTTTTTATCTTTTTCAAAACCACCTAACTAATTTTAGCTCTCTAATTTTCGAAAATTACCTCCCTCTTTTTCAAAATTCTTTTAATTAACTAATTGTTTTAAATTTTAATTTTAATTTTAATTCTTCCTTTAATTTTCGAAAATCACTAACTACTTTTTCAAAATTAATTTTCAAATTTCCCCCTCTCTCATCTTATTCTATTTATTTATTCATTCACTAACACTTCTCTTCATCTCAAGAATCTGACCCTATCCTCACCCTTGTGTTTGGATTCTTCATTCTTCTTCACTCTTCTTCACTCTTCTTCATTCTTATTCCCTTTCTTCTTCTACTAACATAAAGGAATCTCTATACTGTGACATAGAGGATTCCTCTTCCTTTTCTGTTCTCTTCTTTCTCATATGAGCAGGAACAAAGAAAAAGGCATTCTTGTTGAAGCTGACCCTGAACCTGAAAGGACTTTGAAGAGGAAACTAAGAGAAGCTAAATTACAACAATCCAGAGACAACCTTACTGAAATTTTTGAACAAGAAAAGGATATGGCAGCCGAACCCAACAACAATAATGCAAGGAGGATGCTTGGTGATTATACTACACCTACTTCCAAGTTTGATGGAAGAAGCATCTCAATTCCTGTCATTGGAGCAAACAATTTTGAGCTGAAACCTCAACTAGTTGCTCTAATGCAACAGAACTGCAAGTTTCATAGACTTTCATCAGAAGATTCCTACCAATTTTTAACTGAGTTCTTGCAGATTTGTGAGACTGTTAAGACTAATATAGTAGATCCTGAAGTCTACAGGCTCATGCTTTTCCCCTTTGTTGTAAGAGACAGAGCTAGAACATGGTTGGACTCACAACCTAAGGATAGCCTGGACTCTTGGGATAAGCTGGTCACGGCCTTCTTGGTTAAATTATTTTCTCCTCAAAAGCTGAGCAAGTTTAGAGTGGATGTTCAGACCTTCAAGAAAAAAGATGGTGAATCTCTCTATGAAGCTTGGGAAAGATACAGGCAGATGACCAAAAAGTGTCCTTCTGACATGTTTTCAGAGTGGATCATGATAGATATATTCTATTATGGTCTATCTGAGTTCTCTAAGATGTCACTGGACTATTCTACAGGTGGATCCATTCACCTAAAGAAAACGCCTACAGAAGCTCAGGAACTTATTGAAATGGTTGCAAATAACCAATTCATGTACACTTTTGAGAGAAATTCCGTGAATAATGGGACGCCTAAGAGGAAAGGAGTTCTTGAAATTGATGCTCTGAATGCCATATTGGCTCAGAACAAAATGTCGACTCAGCAAGTCAACGTGATTTCTCAAAGTCTGAATGGATGGCAAAATGCATCCAACAATACTAAAGAGGCATCTTTTGAAGAATAAGCTTATGATCCTGAGAACCCTGCAATGACAGAGGTAAATTACATGGGTGAACCTTATGGAAACACCTATAATTCATCATGGAGAAATCATCCAAATTTCTCATGGAAGGATCAACAAAAGCCTCAACAAGGCTTTAATAATGGTGGAAGAAACAGGTTTAGCAATAGCAAGCCTTTTCCATCATCTTCTCAGCAACAGACAGAGAATTCTGAGCAGAGCACCTCTAACTTAGCAAACATAGTCTCTGATCTGTCTAAGGCCACTTTAAGTTTCATGAGTGAAACAAGGTCCTCCATCAGGAATTTGGAGGCACAAGTGGGCCAGCTGAGTAAGAAAGTCACTGAAACTCCTCCTAGTACTCTCCCAAGCAATACTAAAGAGAATCCAAAAAGAGAGTGCAAGGCCATTGACATAATCAACATGGCCGAACCTAGGGAGAAAGGAGAGGACGTGAATCCCAATGAGAAAGACCTCATGGGACGTCTCTCAGGCAAGAAGGAGTCCCCTATTGAGGACCTGAAGGTCATATAGAGACCATAGAGATTCCATTAAACCTCTTTCTACCATTCATGATCTCTGAAAACTATTCTTCCTCTGAAGAGGATGAGGATGTAACTGGAGAGCAAGTTGCTCAATATCTAGGAGCTATCATGAAACTGAATGCCAAGTTGTTTGGTAATGAGACTTGGGAAGGTGAACCTCCCTTGCTCATTGGTGAACTAGATACATGGGTTCAGCAAACCTTACCTCAAAAGAGACAAGATCCTGGCAAATTCTTAATACCCTGTACCATAGGCACCATGACCTTTGAAAAGGCTCTGTGTGACCTGGGGTCAAGCATAAATCTTATGCCACTCTCTGTAATGGAGAAGCTGGGGATCATTGAGGTACAGCCTGCCATAGTTTCATTACAAATGGCAGATAAGTCAGTAAGATAGGTGTATGGATTGGTAGAGGACGTGTTAGTAAAGGTTGAAGGCCTTTACATCCCTGCTGATTTCATAATCTTAGACACTAGGAAGGAGGAGGATGAATGCATCATCCTTGGAAGACCTTTCCTAGCCACAGCAGGAGCTGTAATAGATGTTAACAGAGGAGAATTAGTCCTTTATACGCCTATCTGAAATTCCCACCAATGATTTACATAAGTATTTCTATCTTTATTTTCTATTTATTTATTATTATTATTTGAAAACTACATAATCATTTATTATCTGCCTAACTGAGATTTACAAGATGACCATAGCTTGCTTCATATCAACAATCTCCGTGGGATCGATCCTTACTCACGTAAGGTTTATTACTTGGACGACCCAGTGCACTTGCTGGTTAGTTATGCGAGGTTGTGAAGAAAGTGCTGAGTTATAAATGCGCATGCCAAGTTGAATGCCATTATTAGAGATCACAATTTCGTGCACCAACTACCCTTGTGAACGTGATGGATGCACTGCAGCTACGAACCAAGCTATGGAGAGGATGAACGGGAACGGTAACGAATCTGGAGGAAAAAAAGCTGGAGGAGGTCCGATGACCTTGGCTACTTTTTTAAAGGTCAATCCCCCAATCTTCAAGGGCTCAATTGATTCGACGGAGGCTGATAATTGGTTTCAAGAAATGGAAAAGGCCCTGCAAGCATAGCAAGTACCTGAGGGTTAGCTGGTTGAATTTGCTGCTTACCAGCTGGCTGGAAAAGCGCAACACTGGTGGCAAGGGACTCACCGTCTGTTGCAGCAAGGGAATAGAGATGGGATGATCACCTGGAAGGTGTTTAGAGAGGATTTTTACAAGAAGTATTTGTTGAACTTTACAAGACAGATCTTTGAATTGCTATTGCCATATATCTAAACTTCGGATAATCATTCAGCTTAGAGATAACTAGTAAATTTTCAATCTGCACAAGTGGATAGGATAAATATACGAATAAAAGAAATAAATTAAAGAGCAACTGAATCTTCAACTAATCAAGATATTACAAAATGCCAAAAATTGAAAACTTACTGTTCTACCAAGAAGAAACACAACTACAGCACCAACTGTTGCATCAATAGAGTTAGCAAGAAAGCCTATTGTAAACCCAAAAAGAGACCCACCACCAATCTGAATATCAAGCATCAATCAGGTATGGTGATTAAAGCATCCTTTTTGACATTCCTTGTTCCAATTTCTTAAAATGTTTATAATGTAAAGGTAGTAAAAAATCTTATAATTAGCACAGAAGGTAGAACAGACAAGATAGTCAAGGGAATGTGAGCAGCTACCCTGAGATGAGAATCAGCAAAGAAAACATGATGAGCTACATAAATTCATTCATGAAATGAAGGGATTTAGATCCTCTAAATTTTAGATTTTTACTTTAGAGGATAAAGTTAAATCTCTCACCATTGAATATTTTCTCTCTCATGTTTTCTCTTGGTTCCACCTATGAAATAAATGGTGATAGATCATACTTTACCCTCTAAAGTAAGTTTCAAAATTTAAAGGATCCAAATCCGAAATGAAGATAATCATAAACTTGACTTATAAAGCAAGCGGACCCCATGTTATCTTAGGTAGCATTTGTTTTGAAGTACTAGGACAGAGATTGGAATTTAGTATTATGTTTGTTAGCCTAGAGACTGGTATTAAAATTTCAATCTCTGTCCCCAAAATTTCAATATTTCAGTATCTTCAAAAAGTGGAGACACATGGGACTAAAATTTTTGGGGACAGAGATTGAAACTTTAATAACATTTTATACCTAAAATATCTCCATTTCAATTAATTAATTTCAAATTTACTCTTTGTGCAAATTAAGTTAGAGCTTTATTCTTATTTCAATCTCTGTCTTCCACTTTACACCAAACACAATAATGAGACTTATTTCAATCTTTGTTTCTCAGTCTTTATCTCAGTCTCTCAATCTCTGTATCTCCTCCAAACACTACTTTACTATTCTCAATTGGTCCATGTTGAAATGCAAAATCCAAAAGTTTTCCATGCTAACTATATAGTCATTTGAGTTTCGTGGCTTGGCAATCCAAGATTTATGGATTGTCACTAGTTAAACTTCAAGTAGGAAAAAATAATTACTAGACATGTGTACTATTTTTATATATATGGGACTTCTAACATAATATACTACAAAGCTATAATAGACTTCTAACATATTTAAACCAAAGCAAGATATACATATATAAGAGAGAGAGCGAAAAGAGATATCTAAAGATAATAAATCAACAAGTGCTTATTCAGTGACCTATTTTTCTCCCTGCACTCAGACATATGAATTAATTAGCTAGTTTGGGTGCATTATGCTGTATCGCCTGATTACACAAGGACCCAAATTCTCATTTGACTAACAAGAACAAAAACAAAATTGAAAAATCTGATATAAAAAATATTTATTTGTAAAATGTGTTAATACCATCTTAGTACTAATATAATTATATTAAGGTTAAACTATATATAAATCATTTCAAAAACACTGGAGATAATGAAGAAATAATGAAGAACTTGATAGAAGCTAATGTGATTTGATCAATAAGCTAATCCAATTCTTAGTTCCAACCTGCTAGATCTATCTCAAGTGCTCTCTATCCTAGTTTTTTCTTTGTCCATATTGCAAGGACCAATATATGCTGAAAAATGTAAAACTAATCTATATCTTTAAGAACATATTGATGAGCGGATAATTTATACGCTTTTTGGCATTATTTTTAGGTAGTTTTTAGTGAGTTTAAGCTACTTTTAGGGATGTTTTCATTAGTTTTTATGTTAAAATCACATTTCTGGACTTTACTATGAGTTTGTGTGTTTTTCTGTGATTTCAGGTAAATTCTGGCTGAAATTGAGGGATTTGAGCAAAACTCTGAAAGAAGGCTGACAAAAGGACTGCTGATGCTGTTGGAATCTGACCTCCCTGCACTCGAAATGGATTTTCTGGAGCTACAGAACTCCAATTGGCGCGCTCTCAACGGCGTTGGAAAGTAGACATCCAGAGATTTCCAGCAATATATAATGGTCCATGCTTTATTCGAAGATTGATGACGTAACTTGGCGTTGAACGCCAAGTTCATGCTGCTGTCTGGAGTTAAACGCCAGAAAAACGTCATGATCCGGAGTTAAACGCCCAAAACACGTCATAACTCGAAGTTCAACTCCAAGAGAAGCCTTAGCTCGTGGATTGATCAAGCTCAGCCCAAACATACACCAAGTGGGCCCCGGAAGTGAATTTATGCATCAATTACTTACTCATGTAAACCCTAGGAGCTAGTTTATTATAAATAGAACATTTATCTATTGTATTGGACATCTTTTGACAGTTTAATCTCTTGACTATTCGGTCACTTGATCATGGAGAGGGCTGGCCATTCGGCCATGCCTGAACCTATTACTTATGTATTTTCAACGGTGGAGTTTCTGCACACCATAGATTAAGGGTGTGGAGCTCTGCTGTACCTCAAGTATTAATGCAATTCTATTGTCTTTTATTCAATTCTCTCTTATTCTTATTCCAAGATATTCATTCGTACCCAAGAACATGATGAATGTGATGATAAGTAACCCTCATTATCATTCTCACTTACGAACGCACGTGATTGACAACCACTTCCGTTCTACATGCAAGAGCTTGAATGTGTATCTCTTAGATTCCCCAACAGAATTTTCGTGGTATAAGTTAGATAGATGGCGGCATTCATGAGGGTCCGGAAAGTCTAAACCTTGTCTATGGTATTCCGAGTAGGATTCTGTGATTGAATGACTGTGACGAGCTTCAAACTCCTGAAGGCTGGGCATGATGACAAGCGCAAAAGAATCAAGGGTTCTATTCCAACCTGATTGAGAACCGACAGATGATTAGCCGTGCTGTGACAGAGCATAGGAACGTTTTCACTGAGAGGATGGGATGTAGCCATTGACAACGGTGATGCCCTACATACAGCTTGCCATGGAAAGGAGTAAGAAGGATTGAGTCGAAGCAGTGGGAGAGTAGGCGTCCTTGAGCCATACAGTATCTCCATTCGCTTATCTGAAATTCCCACCAATGAACCTGCATGAGTATTCTATCTCTTTTATTATTTATTTTCTTATTTCTATTTTCGAAAACCCATAAACCAATTTAATCTGCCTAACTGAGATTTACAAGGTGACCATAGCTTGCTTCATACCAACAATCTCTGTGGGATCGACCCTTACTCACGTAAGGTATTACTTGGATGACCCAGTACACTTGCTGGTTAAGTTGAACGGAGTTATGATCAACCAGGGATTATTAAGATCCCAATTTATCACACCATGATCTCTTTGGGGTATTTTTGATTTCATACAAATACAAAGAGACCAACTTTGAGGATCACAATTTCGTCCACCAAGTTTTTGGCGCCGTTGCCGGGGATTGTTCGAGTATGGACAACTGACGGTTCATCTTGTTGCTCAGATTGGGTAATTTTCTTTTCAAAAATCTTTTTCAAAAATTTTTCTTTTCTTTTTCGTTTTTCCAAAAATGTTTTTTCGAAAAAAATTAATAAAAATACAAAAAAATTAGAAAATCATAAAAACCAAAAATATTTTGTGTTTCTTGTTTGAGTCTTGAGTCAATTTTTAAGTTTGGTGTCAATTGCATGCTTTTAAAATTTTTCTTGCATTTTTTTCGAAAATCTCATGCATTCATAGTGTTCTTCATGATCTTCAAGTTGTTCTTGACAAGTCTTCTTGTTTGATCTTGATGATTTCTTGTTTTGTGTTGTTTGTTGTTTTTCATGTGCACTTTTGCATTCATATTTTCCATGCATTAAAGATTTCTAAGTTTGGTGTCTTGCATGTTTTCTTTGCATCAAAAATTTTTCAAAAATATGTTCTTGATGTTCATCATGATCTTCAAAATGTTCTTGGTGTTCATCTTGACATTCATAGCATTCTTGCATGCATTCATTGTTTTGATCTAAAAAAAATTTCATGCATTGAGTATTTTTGTTGTTTTTCTCTTTTATAATTAAAAATTCAAAAAATTAAAAAAATATCTTTTCCTTATTTTCCTCCAAATTTTCGAAATTTTGGGTTGACTTGGTCAAAAATTTTTAAAATTAGTTGTTTCTTACAAGTCAAGTCAAAATTTCAATTTTAAAAATCTTATCTTTTCAAAATCTTTTTTCAAAAATCATATCTTTTTCATTTTTTTTATAAATTTCGAAAATTTCAAAAATCTTTTTCAAAATATTTTCAAAATCTTTTTCTTATCTTTATATCAAATTTTCGAAAATTAGCTAACAATTAATGTGATTGGTTCAAAAATTTGAAGTTTGTTACTTTCTTGTTAAGAAAGGTTCAATCTTTAAGTTCTAGAATCTTATCTTGTAGTTTCTTGTTAGTTGAGTCTTTTTAAAAATTAAATCTTTTTCAAAATACCTTTTTATTAAAATTTTTATCTTATCTTTTTATCTTTTATCTTATCTTTTTCAAAAATTTTATCTTTTTCAAACTTTGATTTCAAAATATCTTATCTAACTTCTTATCCTCTTATCTTTTTCAAAATTTGATTTCAAATCTTTTTCAATCAACTAACTAACTTTTTGTTTGTTTCTTATCTTTTTCAAAACCACCTAACTACTTTTTCCCTCTCTAATTTTCGAAAATTCTCCCTCTCTTTTTCAAAAATTCTTTTTGTTTTAAATTTTTAATTGTAATTATATTTCATCTTTAATTTTCGAAAATACTAACCCCTTTTTCAAAATTTATTTTCGAAATTTCTCTTCTCTTCTCTTATTCTATTTAATTAATTAATTACTAACACTTCTCTTCACCTCTCTTCATCTAAGAATCCAAACTTCTTATATCCCTTGTATTTGGATTCTTCACCCCTTTCTTCTTCTACTAACATAAAGGAATCTCTATACTGTGACATAGAGGATTCCTCTTTCTTTTCTTGTTTTCTTCTCTTTCATATGAGCAGGAACAGGGAAAAAGGCACTCTTGTTGAAATTGATCCAGAACCTGAAAGGACTCTGAAGAGAAAATTAAGAGAAGCTAAATTACAACAATCCAGAAATAACCTTTCAGAAATTTTCGAACAAGAAAAGAAGATGGCAGCCGAAAATAATAATAATAATAATGCAAGGAGAATGCTTGGTGACTTCACAAAGCCAACATCCAAGTTTGATGGAAGAAGCATCTCCATTCCTGCCATTGGAGCCAATAACTTTGAGCTTAAGCCTCAACTAGTTGCATTAATGCAACAAAACTGCAACTTTTATGGACTTCCATCTGAAGATCCTTATCAGTTCTTAACTGAGTTCTTGCAGATCTGTGAGACTGTAAAGACGAATGGAGTTAATCCTGAAGTCTACAGACTCATGATTTTCCCTTTTGCTGTAAGAGACAGAGCTAGAATATGGTTGGATTCACAACCTAAGGATAGCCTGGACTCCTGGGATAAGCTGGTCACTGCTTTCTTAGATAAATTCCTTCCTCCTCAAAAGCTGAGCAAGCTAAGAGTGGATGTTCAAACCTTCAAACAAAAAGATGGTGAATCCCTCTATGAAGCTTGGGAAAGATACAAACAGCTGACCAAAAGATGTCCATCTGACATGTTTTCAGAATGGACCCTATTAGATATATTCTACTATGGTCTCTCTGAATTTTTGAAAATGTCACTGGACCATTCTGCAGGTGGATCTATTCACCTGAAGAAAACGCCTGAAGAGGCTCAAGAACTCATTGACATGGTTGCAAACAACTAGTTCATGTATACCTCTGAGAGGAATTCCGTGAATAATGGGATACCTCAGAAGAAAGGAGTTCTTGAAATTGATGCTCTGAATGCCATATTGGCTCAGAACAAAATGTTGACTCAACAGGTCAACATAATCTCTCAAAATCTGAATGGATTGCAACATGCATCAAACAGTACTAGAGAGGTAGCTTCTGAAGAAGCTTATGATCCTGAGAACCCTGCCATGGCAGAAGTTAATTACATGGGTGAACCTTATGGAAACACCTATAACCCATCATGGAGAAATCATCCAAATTTCTCCTGGAAGGATCAACAAAAGCCTCAACAAGGCTTTAACAATGGTGGACGCAATAGGCTGAGCAATAGTAAGCCATATCCATCATCTTCTCAGCAACAGACAGAGAATTCAGAACAAAACACTTCTAATTTAGCCAATATAGTCTCTGGTCTGTCAAAGGCCACTTTCAGTTTCATGAATGAAACAAGATCCTCCATCAGAAATCTGGAGGCACAAGTGGGCCAGCTGAGTAAGAAAGTTATTGAAACTCCTTCCATTATTCTCCCAAGCAATACAGAAGAGAATCTAAAAGGAGAGTGCAAGGCCATTGATTTGATCAAAGTGGCCGAATGCACTAGGGAGGAGGAGGACGAAAATCCTAGTGAGGAAGACCTCCTGGGACGTCCTTCAAGCAAGAAGGAGTTTCCTAATAAGGATCCAGAGGAATCTGAGGCTCATCTAGAAACCATAGAGATTCCATTAAATCTCCTTCTGCCATTCATGAGCTCTGAAGACTATTCTTCCTCTGAAGAGGATGAAGATGTGACTGGAGAGCAAGTTGCTCAATATTTAGGAGCAATCATGAAGCTGAATGCCAAGTTGTTTGGTAATGAGACTTGGGAAAGTGAACCTCCCTTGCTCATTAGTGAACTAGATACTTGGATTCAGAGAACTCTACCTCAAAAGAAACAAGATCCTGGCAAGTTTTTAATACCTTGCACCATTGGCACCATGAGCTTTGAAAAAGCTCTATGTGACCTAGGGTCAGGGATAAACCTTATGCCACTCTCTGTAATGGAGAAGCTAGGAATCATTGAGGTACAACCTGCCTTGTTCTCATTACAATTGGCAGATAAGTCATTGAGACAAGCTTATGGAATAATAGGGGACGTGCTAGTAAAGGTTGAAGGCCTTTACATCCCTGCTGATTTCATAATCCTAGACACTAGGAAGGAAGATGATGAATGCATCATCCTAGGAAGACCTTTCCTAGCCACAGCAGGAGCTGTGATAGATGTCAACAGAAGAGAATTAGTCCTTCAATTGAATGGGGACTACCTTGTGTTTAAGGCACATGGCCATCCCTCTGTGACAAAAGAGAGTAAGCAGGAAGAGCTTCTCTCAGTTCAGAGTCAAGAAGAGCCCACACAGTCAAACTCTAAGTTTGGTGTTGTGAGGCCACAACCAAACTCTAAGTTTGGTGTTCAAACCCCATATCCAAACTCTAAGTTTGGTGTTGGGACCACACTAAAATTGACCTGATCACCTTTTGGCTCCATGAGAGCCACTGTCAAGCTATTGATATTAAAGAAGCACTTGTTGGGAGGCAACCCAATTTTATTTATCTAATTTTATTTTATTTTGTTTTAGTGTTATTTTGGTGTTTTATTAGGTACATGATCATGAGGAGTCACGAAAAAAATCAAAAAAATTAAAAACAGAGTCAAAAACAGAAGAAAAAAATTTTTCACCCTGGAGGTAGCGCAGACTGGCGTTCAACGCCAGTAAGATGCATCTGGCTGGCGTTCAACGCCAGAACAGAGCACCATTCTGGCGCTGAACGCCAGAAACAAGCAACATCCTGGCGCTGAACGCCAGGAATGTGCCTGGAGGAGACAAGCTGGCGTTAAACGCCAACAACAAGCATGAAACTGGCGTTCAACGCCAGAAACATGCATTACATGGGCGTTGAACGCCCAGAACGTGCACCAATGGGCGTTTGAACGCCAGAATGACGCACGAAGGCAATTTACATGCCTATATGGTGAAGGAATGGTATTTCTTTTCACCTCAGGATCTGTGGACCCCACAGGATCCCCACCTACCATATTCTCACCTTCTTTTTTAATCCTAATCACACTCTCCTAATCCTAATCTCATTTCACTCTTTCCCATGTCACACTTCCCAAAAACCTTCACCAATCACTTCAATTCCTCTTCCCAAATTACCCCATTCACCATTCACATCAATCCTCTCTTCCCCATAAACCCCACCTACCTTCATAAAATTCAAATTCAATTTCCCACCCATTCCCACCCAAATTGGCCGAACACCCATCCTCCCCTCTCCCTATAAATACCCTTCCATTCTACCTCATTTTCACACACTACAACCCCTTCTTCTCCCACATAGCCGAACCTACTTCTTACCCTTTCTACCATCCTCTCTTCTTCTTCTTCTACTCTTCTTTTCTTTCTTGCTCGAGGGTGAGCAAAATTTTAAGTTTGGTGTGGTAAAAGCATAAGCTTTTTATTTTTCCATTACCATCAATGGCACCTAAGGCCGGAGTATCCTCTAGAAAAGGGAAAGGGAAGACAAAAGCTTCCACCTCTGAGTCATGGGAGAAGGAAAGATTCATCTCCAAGAGCCATCAAGACCACTTCTATGATGTTGTGGCAAAGAAGAAGGTGATCCCCGAGGTCCCTTTCAAGCTCAAAAAGAATGAGTATCCGGAAATCCGACATGAAATTCAAAGAAGAGGGTGGGAAGTCATAACCAACCCCATGCAACAAGTCGGAATATTGATGGTTCAAGAGTTCTATGCCAATGCATGGATCACTAGGAACCATGATCAAAGTATGAACCCGAATCCAAAGAACTACCTCACAATGGTTCGGGGGAAATACTTAGATTTTAGTCCGGAAAATGTGAGGTTGGCGTTTCACTTGCCTATGATGCAAGGAGATGAACGCCCCTACACTAGAAGGGTCAACTTTAATCAAAGGTTGGACCAAGTCCTTATGGACATATGTGTGGAAGGAGCTCAATGGAGAATAGACTCCAAAGGCAAGCCAGTTCAACTAAGAAGACTGGATCTCAAGCCTGTGGCTAGAGGATGGTTGGAGTTCATCCAAAGATCCATCATTCCTACTAGCAACCGATCTGAAGTTACTGTGGATCGGGCCATCATGATCCATAGCATCATGATTGGAGAGGAAGTAGAAGTTCATGAAGTCATCTCCAATGAACTCTACAAAATAGCCGATAAGTCCTCCACCATGGCAAGGCTAGCTTTTCCTCACCTTATTTGCCATCTGTGCTACTCAGCTGGAGTCATCATAGAAGGAGATACCCCCATTGAAGAAGACAAGCCCATCACCAAGAAAAGGATGGAGCAAGCAAGAGAAGCTCCTCACGGCCCTCAAGAAGTGCATGAGGAAGCTCATCATCAACAAATTCCTGAGATGCCTCAAGGAATGCACTTTCCTCCCAACAACTATTGGGAGCAACTCAATACCTCCTTAGAAGATTTGAGCCATAATGTGGAATAATTAAGGGTGGAACATCATGAGCACTCCATCATTCTCCAAGAAATAAGAGAAGATCAAAGAGCAATGAGGGAGGAGCAACAAAGGCAAGGAAGGGACATAGAAGAGCTTAAGGACATTGTTGGACCTTCAAGAAGAAGACGCCACTAAAGATGGATTCATTCCTTGTTCTTTATTTCTTTCTGTTTTCGGTTTTTAGTGTTGTGTTTATCTATGTTTTGTGTCTCTACTTCATGATCATTAGTATGTAACCATGCCTTAAAGCTATAAATAAAATCCATTAGTCTTTCACCTCTCTTAAATGAAAAATGTTTTAATTCAAAAGAACAAGAAGTACATAAATTTCGAATTTATCATTGAATTTAATTTAATTATATTGATGTGGTGACAATACTTTTGTTTTCTGAATGAATGATTGAACAGTGCATATGTCTTTTGATATTGATGTTTATGAGTGTTAAAATTGTTGGCTCTTGAAAGAATGATGAACAAAGAGAAATGTTATTGATGATCTGAAAAATCATGAAATTGATTCTTGAAGCAAGAAAAAGCAGTGAAAAAGCAAAAGCTCAAAAAAAAAGTGGCGAAAAAAAAAATAGCAAGAAAAAGCAAGCAGAAAAAGCCAATAGCCCTTAAAACCAAAAGGCAAGGGTAGCAAGGATCCAGGGCTTTGAGCATCAATGGATAGGAGGGCCTAAGGAAATTAAATCCAGGCCTAAGCGGCTAAATCAAGCTGTCCCTAACCATGTGCTTGTGTCATGAAGGTCCAAGTGAAAAGCTTGAGACTGAGTGGTTAAAGTCGTGATCCAAAGCAAAAGAGTGTGCTTAAGAGCTCTGGACACCACTAACTGGGGACTCTAGCAAAGCTAAGTCACAATCTGAAAAGGTTCACCCAGTTATGTGTCTGTGGCATTTGTGTATCCGGTGGTAATACTGGAAAACAAAGTGCTTAGGGCCACGGCCAAGACTCATAAGTAGCTGTGTTCAAGAATCAACATGCTTAACTAGGAAAGTCAACAACACTATCCAAAATTCTAAGTTCCCAGAGACGCCAATCACTCTGAACTTCAAAGGAAAAAGTGAGATGCCAAAACTATTCAGGAGCAAAAAGCTACAAGTCCCGCTCATCTAATTAAATTAATGTTCATTGATATTCTGGAATTTATAGTATATTCTCTTCTTTTTATCCTATTTGATTTTCCGTTGCTTGGGGACAAGCAACAATTTAAGTTTGGTGTTGTGATGAGCGGATAATTTATACGCTTTTTGGCATTGTTTTTAGGTAGTTTTTAGTGAGTTTAAGCTACTTTTAGGGATGTTTTCATTAGTTTTTATGTTAAAATCACATTTCTGGACTTTACTATGAGTTTGTGTGTTTTTCTATGATTTCAGGTAAATTCTGGCTGAAATTGAGAGATTTGAGCAAAACTCTGAAAGAAGGCTGACAAAAGGACTGCTGATGCTGTTGGAATCTGACCTCCCTGCACTCGAAATGGATTTTTTGGAGCTACAGAACTCCAATTGGCGCGCTCTCAACGGCGTTGGAAAGTAGACATTCAAAGCTTTCCAGCAATATATAATAGTCCATGCTTTATTCGAAGATTGACGACGTAACTTGGCGTTGAACGCCAAGTTCATGCTGCTGTCTAGAGTTAAACGCCAGAAAAACGTCATGATCCGGAGTTGAACGCCCAAAACACGTCATAACTCGAAGTTCAACTCCAAGAGAAGCCTTAGCTCGTGGATTGATCAAGCTCAGCCCAAACATACACCAAGTGGGCCCCGGAAGTGAATTTATGCATCAATTACTTACTCATGTAAACCCTAGGAGCTAGTTTATTATAAATAGAACATTTATCTATTGTATTGGACATCTTTTGACAGTTTAATCTCTTGACTATTCGGTCACTTGATCATGGAGAGGGCTGGCCATTCGGCCATGCCTGAACCTATTACTTATGTATTTTCAACGGTGGAGTTTCTGCACACCATAGATTAAGGGTGTGGAGCTCTGCTGTACCTCAAGTATTAATGCAATTCTATTGTCTTTTATTCAATTCTCTCTTATTCTTATTCCAAGATATTCATTCGTACCCAAGAACATGATGAATGTGATGATAAGTAACCCTCATTATCATTCTCACTTATGAACGCACGTGATTGACAACCACTTCCGTTCTACATGCAAGAGCTTGAATGTGTATCTCTTAGATTCCCCAACAGAATTTTCGTGGTATAAGTTAGATAGATGGCGGCATTCATGAGGGTCCGGAAAGTCTAAACCTTGTCTATGGTATTCCGAGTAGGATTCTGTGATTGAATGACTGTGACGAGCTTCAAACTCCTGAAGGCTGGGCGTGATGACAAGCGCAAAAGAATCAAGGGATTCTATTCCAACCTGATTGAGAACCGACAGATGATTAGCCGTGCTGTGACAGAGCATAGGAACGTTTTCACTGAGAGGATGGGATGTAGCCATTGACAACGGTGATGCCCTACATACAGCTTGCCATGGAAAGGAGTAAGAAGGATTGAGTCGAAGCAGTGGGAGAGCAGGCGTCCTTGAGCCATACAGTATCTCCATTCGCTTATCTGAAATTCCCACCGATGAACCTGCATGAGTATTCTATCTCTTTTATTATTTGTTTTCTTATTTCTATTTTTGAAAACCCATAAACCAATTTAATCTGCCTAACTGAGATTTACAAGGTGACCATAGCTTGCTTCATACCAACAATCTCTGTGGGATCGACCCTTACTCACGTAAGGTATTACTTGGATGACCCAGTACACTTGCTGGTTAAGTTGAACGGAGTTATGATCACACCAGGGATTATTAAGATCCCAATTTATCACACCATGATCTCTTTGGGGTATTTTTGATTTCATACAAATACAAAGAGACCAACTTTGAGGATCACAATTTCGTCCACCACATATCAAAATGTCAATTTATAGGACATGAGAAAAATTAATTAACCAAGCAATTACAATTCACAAAATAAAGTAGAGAAACATCGAGACAAGTGAAATACGGAGAAGAAGAAGAAGAAGAAATACCAGCATCAGCTCGAGAAAAAGAAAGTTGCGTTGAAGAAGAAGCTCGATCCAAAAGCTTTCTACCATGCATGAAAACTATGGTGGCAACGATGATAGAAACGGCGGAAAAAATTACAGTAGCAACAGTGGCTATAGAGTAAACATATCTGAAACCGTGTTGACAGAGGAGGTGACTCAATTTAGAAGCTTTCTACCGCGGCAACTACAGTGGCAACGATGGCAGAAACTGCACGGTAACGACAGCAAAAACTACAGCAACAACAGTGGCTACAAAGTAAATAGATCTAAAACCATCATGTTGATAGAAGAAGTGGCTCGATTGAGAAGCTTTCTATGACAACTGTGACTGCAACGGTGGCAGAAATGACAGTAGAAATGGAGATTGCACCAGCAGCTATACCGACAGTAGAGAACATAGGGTTTTGTAGCCATTCCCTTCTCTTCTCTCTTACTCAGTCTCTTATTTTTTGAAAACTCACAGAACATGATTTTTTGAGTGAGAGTTTAAATTTTAATCATGAATGAACTATTAGAGAGATTTTTATGAATTGCCATAAATAAAGTGTATTTCCAAAAATTTTTAAAACCTCTACTAAAAAACTCTCTCAATTAAATATAAATCTTGTAGTGAAGATGTGGTATTCATTTTGTATGTTGCAATCATTCATGTTGCATTACTTAGAAGTCTCATTTGGTTTTATTGGATGCAAAATTGAAGATAAGAGGGAAACAAATTGAGAACTATTGGTGAAGGACAATTAGATAAAGACGCCTCTGCACAATAACAACAACAATAATAACAATAACAACATTACAAATATAAACATCAGATCAAATAGAAAGTAACACACACAATTCATCATCACAAACCATCATGAATTTGTCATTAGAAAAAGAAAAAAGAAAAAAGAAGAAAGCACTCAAGGTGGGAGTGTGTCTCTTGAGAATGATTCGGTGCTGCTGCCTACTATAAAGACAGTTTAAATAAAAAAGATGACATTAAAAAAAAAACAAAGAGAAGTACGTATAGGGATATTAAAATCTTATACTTTTATTTTCTCAAAGAGCTTGTTGGGCATTCTTTTGCAAAATATCCAGAAAATCCCTATAGTTGTAGCAGCTTCCGCCGACACAAGTGGCGCCATACCTAGCTCAGCATTTGCCTCCTCCCTAGTTGCAATCCTTGACCTATCCCACCATGGCCGTAGCATGCACAACCACCATTGCATCCTCCACCTTATCCACCATCACGAACTCTATTATGACTATTGGGCCCACCACTACCTTAGACTCCTCCACCACTATAACCCCTACCGCCATTGCTGTTGTTCCTTCCACCATAACAGAAAATAAATAGATCTCACCGTTCTGTTCTTAACGCCGCTGCTGTATTCCTTACTTGCCTAGTCTCGCTGTATATATTTTCTGTGGCATCCCTCAATTCTTTCCATCGATCTATTCTTTTCTACCACTTCCTCCTCTGTATCCACCACCACCACATTAGTAACCACCACGCTCTTGGGAAGAAGAGAAAGAGAGAAAAATAACATAAGTAATAGGAATGAATTTCTTTTCAATTTTGATTTTGAATTCAAATTTTGAAATTTCATGCTCAATTTTTATAAAACTCAACTATGAAAGGTAACACAGTTTCTAAAGAAATATGACTATGTATAATTTTTAACATGTATGAAATTATATATAAAGTTCCATGCATGATGTTTCAGCTTGAATCACAGTGGTATAAGATACGCAAGAATTTAACTATGTAAAAACCTTGCTTTAGAAGAATGTTATAAGATTACTAAAATATTACTATCCTTAAATTATTTATAAAAAATTGTGATGTCGACAAATTTTCGTTACACAAATTCAAAGAAGAGAAAAGTTGACACTAAATAGTCACATTTAAGAGGTTTTTAATTAACAATTTTCACTTTTTTAAAATTTATTTATTTTAATTTCTATCTTAGAATGTTATTCAACACACTAAATAGTATATCTGATTGTGTTTGATTTAAAAAAAAGACAAAACAAGACAATAAAAATAAAACACAAAAGACAAAAACATAAAAATTAATATTTTTTATTTTGTTTGGTGATTAATTAAAATAAATTATGAAAATTCAATTTAATCTGATTTTTTTTAATACAAAAATTTTGAAAAAAATGTAATAATAAAAATATAATTATTAAATTTGATATAAATATTGAAAAATTGTCTCGTACCTATAAACATAATTTGATAAAAACATAATTTTGTGTCTTTGTGTTTAGGTTTTAGTGTCCCGTACCTGTAAACAATCACAGCCTATTGGAGCATTCACTAATGGCGCTACTACCCTATTAACTATTTGTTAGATTTGTCTAACGAAAGTAAATTTTAATAGTCACAAATTAGTTTTAATTCTTTCATGGTTAAATTTATCGGCATCACACTCTTTTATGGTTAGTTTTAGGATAGGTTTAAAATTTTGATAGGAATTTTTCTTCCAACCTTTACCTAAAGTTTTTCCTTAATGGAGCCGTATGCTTGATTTTCTCTCTTTGGTTTCTTTTCTAATGTTGAAGAAGAAGAAAAAAGTGAAGTACAAAGCAGTGAAAGGGGTGAAAGGGAAAATCCGTGGTAAAATGGGAGGAGAGATAAGGGAGGTGCTTGGATTAAAATAAGATTTGGAGATAATGTGGAGTGACTTGACAAAGATTGCTAATATGATCCACGGACCTTGGATTGTGTTAGGGGACTTTAATGATGTTTTGTTGTAGAGTGAAGTTAGAGGGGGCAATTTAGACTTGGCAGAGTAGAACAATTTGCGAAAACATTGGAGGATTGTGGGCTGTTTGATATGGGGGCTGTTGGGAGAAGATTCACTTGGTACAGGAAGGTGAAAGGTGGGGTGCAGGTGGCTAAGAAGCTTGATAGAGCAGTCATCAACCAGGACTGGTGACTAATGTTTTTAGAGGCTTATACTGAGGTGCTGGCGCGCTTTCACTTTGATCATTTCCTGTTGTTCACTAGGTGCAAGATGGCAGAGAGGGCTACCAAGGGCCATCATTCGTTCAGATTCCAGACTGCATGGAAGACTCATCCTCTTTTTAGGAATGTTATTTATACAACTTGGAATAAAGGAGCTCCGAATGTAGTCAAATATTTATTGGAGGTTCAAAAAAATGCAACTAACTTCAATAAAAAGATTTTTGGCAATATTTTTGTTAAGAAAAGGGAGCTGGAGAGACTTTTGAATGACGTACAGATTAATTACTCTGGAGAGTCGGGAGGATCAACAGCTTAGGATCAAAGAGCAAGTTTTGCATCAGGAACTGAATGCTGTCCTTCTTTAAGATGAGTTGTTGTGGTGTCAAAAATCTAGAGAACAATGGGTGAGATGTGGAGACAGAAATACAAATTTTTTTCATCTACAGACTGTTATCAGGCGAAAGAGGAACAAAATTGATGGGTCATTTTTGGAGGATGGGTCTTGGGCCACGGAGACTTCGACTCTAGAAGTGACGGCAAATTCTTTCTTTCAAAAACTCTTTTCTACAATGGAGGATATTGACCTGGACGCCATGGGGCCTTTTCCTTGCCTGTCTCTTATTATTGAGGCTTGTCAAAAGCTAATAGAAGCAGTGACATCTGAAGAGGTTAAAAGAGCTGTGATGACCATGAGTTCGTTTAAATTCCTAGGGCTAGATGGATTTCAAGCAATTTTCTACAAAGAGTTCTGGGACTCTCTTAGCAATGATGTATGTGGACTGGTCAAGCGAGACTTTGAGGGTGAATCGATGAATGCGGCTATTTTCGATACTCTCGTTGTTCTAATTCCTAAAGTGGAAGTTCCCTCTTCCTTACGGGAGTTTCGGCTTATTAGCTTATGTAATATAATTTATAAAATTGTCACAAAGGTTCTAGTTAACAGGTTCAGACCTTTTCTGTCAGAGATCATTGGTCCTTTGCAAGGAGGGTTCATTCCAGGAAGAGGAACCACAGAGAATATTATCATTGCTCAGGAGATTATGCACTTCATGAGGAACACTAAGTCTCGAAAAGAGACCATGGCATTCAAGATTGATTTGGAAAAAGCTTATAACAGGGTAGACTGGCATTTTTTGGAAGCTACTTTGGTCTGGTTTGGGTTTCCAAAGGCTACCATTAATCTTATATTGAATTGTGTGACTTCCTCTTCGTTGGCAATTTGTAGAATGGGAACAGGCTCCAAAATTTCAATCCAAAGAGAGGTTAAGGCAAGAAGATCCCATGTCTCCTTATCTATTTGTACTCTGTATGGAAATGTTTGCTTGCTTTATCTCTCATAGAGTTTCCCATGGTTTGTGGAACCTGGTAGCGGTTTCTAGGAACGGACCACGACTCTCTCATTTGATGTTTGCAGATGATCTTTTGCTTTTCTGTAAGGCATCGAAAGCTCAAGTAATAGAGGTTATGCATTGCCTGGACTTGTTTTCTAGAGCGTCAGGTTTGAAGGTAAATCTTCATAAGTCAAAGGCCAGTGTTCCAAGAGGGTGTCGGAGAGGAGAAAAGAAGTTCTTTTAGGGGTCTCTAACATCCAGTTCTGCAATGATTTGGGTAGATACCTGAGAATTAACATCGGTCATGCCAGAGCTTCCAAGAAGACGGCTCAAGAGGTTATTGAAAAAATTTCGAGAAAGCTCTCCAGTTAGAAAGGATGCCTGTTGAATAAGGCAGGGAGGCTTTGTCTTGTTAAATCAGTTATGACCTCTATCCCGATTTGTGAAATACAAATTTCTCTTCTCTCAAAGTATGCATGTAATAAAATTAATTCCTTGATGAGACAGTTCTTGTGAAAAGGCCAAGCGACTGACAAAGGGTTGCCTCTGGTTAGGTGGGAGGTCGCTATAACTCCTAAAAGGGTAGGAGAATTGGGTACTAGGGATACTTCCTGTGCTAACATGGCGCTTCTGGGAAAGTTGGTATGGGATTGTCTAAATAATAGTGAGAAGTTGTGGGTGCAGGTTCTGAAGCATAAATATCTCAAGAATCAATCTGGTATGAATGAAAACAGTAAAAATTCTTCATCGACTACCTGGAAGAACACTGTTAGTGCCTATGAGCATCTCAAGGAAGGGGTTCATTAGAATATTGGGGATGTCCACAAATCAGTTTGGTATGATGAGTGGACTCCTTTTGGTAAGCTTTGCAACCTTGCTCTTTATGTACATATTTCTGAATCAAATTTCATAGTGGCTAACTTATGGAAAGGGGTGTCTTGGGAGGTTGATAGTCTTACCACACCTATTCCACATGAGATTAAGCAGTTTATTTGTGGTCTGAGGTATCCTAGTTTGACTGAGTTGGAGCCACAGTGGGAGTAGTGGCCTGTAGCAACAAAAAAGTATAGTGCAAGGGAGGGTTATAGATGGTTATTAGAGAAAATATTAAATTGGAATGCAAATAGTAACTGGAACTGGTTGTGGAGTACAAACATTCCAGAGAAGTTCAAATTTACTATGTGGCTTGGCTTACATGATACTCTACCAACTGAGACATTTCGATTCAAACGGCATTTAGCTTCTTCAGATATGTGTAAGAGATATAACAAGGTGCAGGAGACTATGGAGTATTGCCTTAGAGACTGTGAACGATCAAAGACAATTTGGCATATGTTGGATTCTAGTATCCTAGACTCGACGGCTGGTACTGCTCTTGAAGAGTGGTTTCGGAAGGCCTTGGCTAACAATGAGGTGTCTTTTGGTGCAGGGCTTTGGTGGGTATGGAGATATAGGTGCAATAACATATTCAATACTGACAATCCTTGGGCAGACCACAAGGTTGTTGCCTTAGCCAGAATTACCGCCAATGACTTACAGGTTTACAGGAATCGAAACAATGCCTTTAGGTCTCTCCGAAATTGCCTGTATTGGGAACCACCGGTAGGCAACAATTTTAAAGTTAATTGTGATGCAAACTTGTATCTGGATTCAAATTTAGCGGGATTTGGGTGTATTATTAGAGATTCTAAGGGAGATTAGATCTTAGGCTGCTCTGGAAGTATTTTTCCCTGGTCTATCATCATATGTGAATTATTTGCTGCTTGGAGGGATTTGGTTTTAGCTTGGAATTGCGGTTTGAGGAATATTATATGTGAAACGGATTGCCTTGACATTCTGCCCATCATGTATGATCTTACAAGTGGGTATTCATCTGAAGTAATAGATTTGGTTCACAAGATTCAGGAGCTTTTATCTCGTCCTTGGCTTGTTCACGTTGAGTGGGTGTCCCGAGAAGTAAATAGAGCTGCGAATTGGATGACTAGATATGGTGTTAAGAGTAACTCTAATAATATTATTTGGTCTGAGCCTTGTGTTGATCTCCAGCAAATCATCTGCTCGAATATAAAATAGTGTTTACTTTGTTTCTTTCCACATTTAGACACCAAAAAAAGATCCATCTTATTAAATAGAGTCTAACCATATCACTTGAATTTCGCAAATTTTCGGCATATAAAATTTGAAAAATTTGTTTTCTGGACAGTTGGTGTAAAGTTAGTTCACTCTAGAATTAGATTGTCATAGTATAGATCTTATAATAATTAAAAATATTGATATCTAATTTGTAATGATAATAATAATAATTAATAAATAAGTCATTTTAGTAAATGTATTAAATTAAAAGAGAGATAAGTAATTAATTATTTTAAAATGCTATTGATATAATGCACATGATCCCTTATTTATTTTTTTCAGAAAAATAAATTGAATGTTGAACTATGCTACTCTCTATGAAGCACGGATATTTTGTTGAATTGTCGTGTTCGAATATTGGACACATTTTAGATATGACACTTACCGACATTCGTCCGATATGTGTGTCTGTTGTGTCTAACCGTGTCTTAATAAAAAATAAAATTTTTTTCTCCAAACATGCTTAGACACACTTAAATACCATCACGTGTCAGCGTGTCCAATCTTATTCTTAACATATATTCTTAAAATAAATTTAGATATAGTATATATTATTATTTATTAAAACAAAAAATATTTTAAATATTTGATATAATTAAAATAAGACATTAAAAATAATTAAAATAATTAATTTATATTTTAATATCAATAAAATATTAAAATATTATTATAATTTATCTAAAAAATACTTTATATTTTATATGTATACGTGTCCTTATATCTTATAAAATTTTAAATTTGCGTATCGGCGTATCCTGTATCATCTCCCATATTCGTGTCGGTGTCCGTGCATCATAGGTTAGTTTTAAACTAGTGTGGGAGTATAAAATCCGTTCTTGGTTTAGTTTCTTTACAACCTGGTGAGTACTGGTGACATTGGGTGTAATAATCAAGGCCCTAACTATAATTAGCGGGGAGTTTAATTTGGTGAGCCACCCAAGCAAAGCAAGACATGACCAAGCAATTCCGACAAACACGAACGGGCATTCAAGTGGTCAACAATTATAGAATTCCGGTGAATCGCATATTTATGTATTGCATATCCAACATCCATATGCTATAAAATAAAGGGTGGACATGCCCTGTGGTTGTCGCCTCCATTTAGTTTAGCTTATAAGTCAGTACCTTTTCTTTTTTTTTTCTTTTTCCCTCTAGTTTCTTCCTCTTCTCTTTCCTTTTACTTGTTTATGGGGGAGAGGGAGATACATAGGTTATAGAAGGAGAAAAATCTTTTTAAAAAAATAAAAAAATAAAAAAGAAAAGAAAAACTCATCTTTTAATTTGAGTTTTTTCTTTCTTTCACCATGGCTTCTGATATTACATTTGAAGACCTCAAAAATGAGAATGTTGATCTTGTAAGTAATAATTATGTATTTAGTAATATTAGTTCAAAATATTTCTTCCTGGCCTTTCATGCAATGATGACAAGTTGTTTCATAATAGTTACGTTGATTTTGTTTTATGCGCATAGGAAAACATTCCCGTCGATGAGGTCTTTAAGGCACTAAAATGTAACCGAGAAGGTCTATCATCCGAAGAAGGACAGAAAAGGCTCAGTATTTTTGGACCCAACAAGCTAGAGGAGAAAAAGGAGAGCAAGATACTCAAGTTCTTGGGTTTTATGTGGAATCCATTATCATGGGTTATGGAAGCAGCTGCTATTATGGCCATTGTATTGGCCAATGGAGGGGTAAATATAACTGATTAATTGAATCAATTATTCTCACATTTCATATATAAATTCATTGTGATTTAACACGCATACTTTTCACTGTAACAGGGCAAACCACCGGATTGGCAAGATTTCACTGGTATTACGGTGCTGCTTATCATTAACTCCACCATCAGTTTCATTGAGGAAAACAACGCAGGTAATGCCGCAGCCGCTTTGATGGCTGGGCTTGCACCCAAGACCAAGGTAACATAACAATAATTTCTGCTCATACAATTCCTTATCATGATAAAATTTTCAATTCCTTACAAAACAAAATTTATATATAGGTGCTGAGAGATGGAAAATGGAGCGAACAAGAGGCAGAAATATTGGTCCCAGGAGACGTGATCAGCATCAAGCTGGGAGATATAGTCCCAGCAGATGCTCGTCTCTTGGAGGGAGATCCCCTCAAGATTGACCAAGCTGCTCTGACTGGTGAGTCCTTGCCAGTCACAAGGCACCCTGGTGAGGAGGTCTTCTCTGGTTCCACCTGCAAGCAAGGTGAGATTGAAGCTGTCGTCATTGCCACCGGCGTCCACACCTTTTTTGGCAAGGCTGCACACCTTGTAGACAGCACCAACAATGTTGGTCACTTCCAAAAGGTACAAAATTTTCTTCACATTTGAATTTATGTGATTTTTCACGAGGTCGCTTCTCACCTCTCTATTATGATTGTGTTGTATTGATTAGGTGTTGACAGCCATTGGTAACTTCTGCATTTGCTCAATTGCTGTGGGAATGCTTGTTGAGATCGTTGTCATGTACCCAATCCAGCATAGGGCATACAGAGATGGTATTGACAACTTGTTGGTGCTTCTCATCGGAGGAATCCCCATTGCCATGCCCACAGTCTTGTCTGTGACCATGGCTATTGGGTCCCACCGTTTGTCTCAACAAGGTGCCATCACCAAGAGGATGACAGCTATTGAGGAAATGGCAGGAATGGATGTCCTTTGCAGTGATAAGACTGGAACTCTCACCCTTAACAAGCTTACCGTCGACAAGCAATTGATTGAGGTTAGTACCAAACTATCATATCAACAAAAATTACTTCTAAAGTTCTAAACTTGTAAACTATGATATCATATGCAGGTGTTTCCCTCTGGCATGGACGTCAACACCGTTGTCCTATATGCTGCCAGGGCTTCTAGGGTTGAAAACCAGGACGCCATTGATGCATCCATTGTTGGAATGTTGAGCGATCCAAAAGAGGTACTATGCTTCAACTTATTTTTGGTGGCATGTGATTTGCATAATGGTTTCACTTTTTTAGGAATCTTAGATCGAAAGAAATTCCAACACAAGGTTTTTAGGCTAGAATTTTCAAGATTATGGAAATCGAATTGGTCATTAAATAAGGGAAACTAAAAGTTTAAAAATTTAGAATTTAATCGAGATTAAAACAGATATAATAAAATAATATATTTATATATAAAATATGGCAACTACTCCATAAAAATGCCAAAAACATCTTCTCATGATATCCTTGTTTAAAAAGTGTAACTTATTTATTTTGCAATACTTTAAATAAAAGTAACATTTTTACTTCAAATAAAATCAAACCCTATAATGATATATCTTCACATAATGACAATCATTAAATCTTCATTGCAGTAGCCACCATAAAATATATATTCAAAATATATTTTTGTGTTTTATTATTTTAAAATCGATTTAACGATTTTTTTGGTTTTTTAGATTTTGACCGGTTATCTGACAATAGGATTTTATCTTGCATTAGATCGATTTGGTAGCGGTTCCCGATTAACCCGATTGATCCTGTTTTAATGACTATGAGATTTCCTCATTTCCTAAAAATGTTAAAACACTCTGCTAACTACGCAGAATGTTTGTGTTCATGAGATATATATGCAAAGTGGTACAACTTTGTTAACTTGGGTTTGTTTTTATTATGACATCTCAGGCAAGAGCAGGAATCACTGAGGTGCACTTCTTGCCCTTTAATCCTGTGGACAAGCGCACTGCCATTACCTTCATTGACAGCAACGGCAACTGGCATAGAAGCAGCAAGGGCGCCCCTGAACAAGTAAGGCAATTTTTTCCAATGAAAATGCATTAATACAAAGTTATCCGCATATTTCCTTCTTAAAAGAAAAAACAAAAACTGATGACTAACTATCTTACAAATTCATCAGATCATTGAACTTTGTGACCTCAAGGGAGAGGTTTTGAAAAAGGCTCACACCATCATCGATCAGTTTGCTGATCGCGGTCTTCGTTCATTGGGTGTTGCTCGCCAGGTGAGAGTGATAGAGAGCGAACCAACATTTTTCTAGCAAATAAATATTCATTATATTTTGTTGTGGAATTTCTTGGCAGACTGTTTCAGAAAAGACCAAGGAGAGTGCAGGTGAAGCATGGGAGTTCTTGGGTCTCTTGCCTCTCTTTGACCCTCCAAGGCATGACAGTGCTGAAACCATTCGCCGCGCTCTCGACCTCGGCGTCAATGTTAAGATGATCACTGGTGACCAACTTGCCATTGGTAAAGAAACCGGTCGCAGGCTTGGAATGGGCACTAACATGTACCCTTCTTCCTCCCTCCTTGGCGGCAGCAAGGACGAGGCCATTGCAACCATCCCAGTCGATGAACTGATTGAGATGGCTGATGGGTTTGCTGGAGTCTTTCCTGGTAATCACATTATTCTAATTTATTTCGAAGATGAAAAGAGTAAAATAAAATTAGTGGAATGATGCCAACAAAACGGTTTGGTATGTGGTATGCAGAGCACAAGTACGAGATTGTAAAGAGGTTGCAGGATAGAAAACACATCGTTGGAATGACCGGAGATGGTGTTAACGATGCACCAGCACTGAAGAAGGCCGACATTGGTATCGCAGTGGCCGATGCAACTGACGCCGCCAGGAGTGCTTCTGACATTGTTCTGACTGAGCCTGGACTCAGTGTGATCATCAGTGCTGTGTTGACAAGCAGAGCCATCTTCCAGAGGATGAAGAACTACACAATCTACGCTGTTTCCATCACAATCCGTATTGTGCTTGGGTTCCTCCTCGTTGCTCTCATCTGGAAGTTCGACTTCTCACCTTTCATGGTTCTAGTCATTGCAATTTTAAATGATGGAACCATCATGACCATCTCCAAGGACAGAGTGAAGCCATCTCCAGTTCCTGACTCATGGAAGCTCAACGAAATCTTTGCCACCGGTGTTGTTCTGGGAACATACATGGCAGTCACCAGTGCATGCTTTTTCTATATCATCCATGACACTACTTTATTCTCTGTATGTGACTACCAACATTTCTCTAGCCATATGAAACACCAACCGTTTTAAAATTATGACAGTATAACAATGCTTTCTGTTGTGATTTCAGAAGCATTTTGGTGTCTCCGACATATCAACAAGTGAGGAGCAGCTTAACTCTGCTCTGTACCTTCAAGTGAGTATTATCAGCCAGGCATTGATCTTTGTAACAAGGTCAAGGGGCTGGTCTTATTGTGAACGCCCTGGTTTCATGCTTGTTGGAGCCTTCCTTGCTGCACAATTGGTTAGTTAATTTCAACTCAACACCTTCTAGAAGAAAAAGCGAGTACTCATTTGTTTGATACACCGAACACACACACACACGCTCTCCTTTCCTCTTACATTCAATCCAATGATGGAGGAATGTGTGATATGTGAAAGTTAATAAGTCTTCCTGGTTTTAATTCTATTCATTAATTGCACAACCTAGGTGGCAACTCTCATCGCTGTGTACGCACACTGGGACTTTGCCAAGATCCATGGAGTTGGGTGGGAATGGGCTGGAGTCATCTGGCTCTACAGCATTGTTACTTACATCCCTCTTGACATCCTTAAGTTCATTATCCGCATGGGACTCTCAGGTAGTGCCTGGGACAACATGCTCAACAACAAGGTAAGGGAACAACTGATTCAATAAACAATATGCAATGTTAAAAGCCTCTTTATTTATTATTATTATTATTATTTTCTTTGCTCTCAAATATGAAATGCATTGCTCACCACCAATACTGTTATGTATATTGATGTAGACTGCATTCACCACCAAGAAGGACTATGGAAAGGGTGAGAGGGAAGCTCAATGGGCAAAGGATCAGCGCACAATGCACGGTCTTCATGTTAACGAATCCTCAAAGCACGGCAGCCACCACCGCGAGCAATCGGCTGAACTAGCCGAGCAAGCCAAGAGACGTGCTGAGGCTTCTAGGTGAATTGCTCTGCTCTCCACTTACTTCACCAAATGATTCTTGTAATCACTAGAAAACACAGAAATATAGCTCTGATTCGGTGTTATGTTTTCAACGAAATTCGGCAGGCTAAAAGAGCTCCACACACTCAAGGGACACGTTGAATCGGTTGTGAAGCTAAAGGGTCTTGACATTGACACCATTCAACAACATTACACAGTTTAGAAAAAACATTCAAAGGGATGAAAAATATGAGCGCCAATTTTATATATGTAAAAGATGCTAACTTAGACTAATTCATGATCGATGTAATCGGAGGCAGAGCCTAAAAATATTATGTTGTGTTTAACTTTCTCCTCCTTCTCTGACTACGAAGTTAACATATTGTACTTGAAATTGACCCAAAAAACTTGAGATAGATTTTTTTCTTCTCATAAATTATGTCGAATCTACTTTTGAACATTTTTTATCTCGTTAAATTTTATCTATTTGCTCTTGTTTCTTCACGTGCTTATCTATTCATAATTTGAAATTAAAACTATCTATATGTATTGAAAAAAAATTAGAAATAAACATTGATACATACATACATATATTAAATTTCCAATAAATTAATTAGTTCACAAAAAATATATTAATCTAAAATAATAGAAAGATGATTTATAATTGTTTTATCTTTATTTTTAACAGGATTAAATGTTATCTTTTTATATATTTTTTTAAATTATTATTTAACTAATTATTATTTTCTAATTAGTTGTGAACTCCATTTGTTATAGTATTCACAGTATAAATAAAATTTTTAATCAAAATAATTAGTATAAAAAAGATCACTATAATGAAAGATATTAATATATTAATATATAGGTAATATATTTTTACTCTAAACTAACATTTAAAAAATATCACAAAGAATTAAAGTTATATTTAATTAAAAATAAAGTTTCAATTTGATTATTAATTAATTAGTTAGTGTTGTGAAATTAATTATCATTATTTATTGCTTTTTATTGAGTTAATTAATTAATTTATTTTTAATTTTTTTTACTAGATCAAATTTAAAAAAATTATTATTAATATATGTTGAGTTTAACAAATAAATTTTTAACATAAAATTAAAAAAAAAATAATTTTAAGTTTTATTTTGGAGACAAACATGATATAACAAAAGATTAAATATGTGCATATATATATGTCAATTTTTATTTTTCAAATATTTGGGAGGACAGGATGACAGGTGCCCCTCTTCGCCACCACCTAAGTTCGACCCGATTAGAGTGATGCAAATCTACCTACTTTGCTTTTCCCACCTAAATACTTCGAGGTTGCAATAAAAGGTTTGAGGAATTGCACTTTGCGTTAGTGTGAAATTAACGAAGTGTACAATAAACTACCAAAATAATTTTAAAGGATAAATACCATTTTGGTCTCTATATTTTAGCCTAAAAATCTAAATCGTTTTTAGCCATTTTTTATTTGAAATCTTCTTCGAAGTTTCATTTAAAATTAAAATTATTTTTTTAAATATTAATTTTTTAAATAACAAAAGTATCTTTTTTTTTTATTCTCACCACCACCACCTCCCTTGGCGACTCCTCGTTCTCAAACATTGAAACTCCATCATGCAAAACCATAACTGCTTCATTTCCTTCCAAAGGATAGAAGCAAAAATTTCAAAAACAACCTCTAAAATACACATTACAGAGCCAAAACCGCACCCACAGTCCAGCAAAACTAGTTGATCTACGTTATTCTTCTTACTAATAAAGATATAATTAATAATTTTATAATGATAAATATGGTACAACCATATAATTAAATGAGAACCTAGCAAGAAACAAAATGAAATAAAAAAAGGCAAATCCAAATTATTAAGTTTAAAAAACTAAATATAATGACTAAAACATTATAAATTGAATTAATAGTAAAATTGTTTGTGTGGTTTGTTGTGTTGAGTGTGCAGAAAATAAATTAATTACATTTGGCTCAAGAAGTATGAAAAATAAGTCTATATTATATCTGGCCCAATATTAATTCAAACAAAATACTCATATTATATGATGAGTGGTAATGAAAATAAGCAATCTAACAAGAAAAAAAAAGAAAATAATTGGTCCAAGATCATCACAAGTCCAAACGGTGACCATGTTGAGAATAAGTAGTATGACCACAATCTAATCAATCACGTATCAAATAATTTGTTATTATTATTATATTAAAATGTTAATATAATAACATCCTTGATTAAATTTAGAGATTTATCATTGTGATAGTGATCACAATATTGAGAGATAAATCTTTTATAATTTAATCTAAATTGTTCTTGGTCATAGGATTATTAAAAAGGACATTAATAATCCGGAAAGATCAATATATATATAATGGTCTTCATTGGATGAAGATTAATAAATCTCATTTATTAAATTATATATATAAATAGTGCATATATGAATATGACCATTGAATTGACTCACTTTGAGAATTTCTAATGGTTACAATTACCGCATATTTGTCAATAGAATATTCTCAAGATGAACATAGTAATAGAGTTTCCTTTGACCTGCGACTGTCATAGTAATTAACAATGTATTTATTATACTTTGATTCCGGACACCTAATACCATAGGGTGCTAGTTGAATGGACATTGGGTATGATTTAAATACTTGTAGAATTAATGATTAGTCAATAAGGAATCCGTCAACTCTCGGTAAAGAGTTTGAGCTCTATGATTATAATGACTGAGATGAATGAAACCTTGGCCAAAGGAATTGAATGAATGAAGAAATGAGTTTCTTAAGTCATTCACAGTTCATTATAATAATGGTAACATGTTAGAGTTTGACAATTAAGCCATACTCTAAGGGTTAACCAAGAGTTGAAAAGATGGAAGGAATTATACTTTGTTCTTCTAAGGTTCTTAGTAAAAATATATTACTTCATACTATCGCGTCGTTGAGGAGTGTTGCTAGACGCCAACCTTGATTAGTAAATTTAGTATGACTAATTTACTACCCGCTTAGTATTGAACCTATGGGGTCACACACTAACGAGTGTTCTAATCTTTGCTATAGAATTATTTAATTATTATTTAGATTTGATCAAATAAATAATTATATTAATTCAGATAGAATATTATTATATTTTTTGCTAGCACCAAAAATATAATAATAGTATGATAATTAAGAATATTAAATGAGATTTGAGAATAATTAGTTATTCTATTTCTAAATTTGGATGAGATCCTAACTGATTCCGTTTTCAAATTGAGTTATGATATGATTCATAAAATTTGAAGGATTCAGATTTGAAATTTCAAGATATGATTTAAATTTGAATTGAGAATCAAATTTAAAATCAGTAACAAATCTCATACTATATATATGTATGCAAAGAGTAGAGGAATATAACAGAGAGAATAACAAGAGTTTTATTCTTTTACCTCTATACACATAAGTATATATGAGCCTAATTCTTGGAGAAGAATTTTATGGCGTGCAAAGAGTTGCAAGAGGTTTCTCAATTTAGATCAGATCCATTGGTCAAAGAGTTGACAGCAAAGGTTGGTCTCGGTGTGGATACGCATAGCGCCTTCGTACCATCGAAGGAAAAACTGATTTTTACTAGCGTACATACAGGTATTTAGATCTGATTTACTGATCTATATATTATTGGAATAAAGTTTAAGCACAAAATAGATCTTTAAGGATTACTTTCTTTTCTTCCGCTGCGTGTTATGAACACATAGTAATCCTTCAGGCCACACTCAACTTGGTGCTAACTAAAGAAATTGAATTTCAATTTCATTTCATTTAATTCAATTCTCTTCACACCAGTAAAAGTAAAACTCTCTCTTCTCTCTCTTCTCTATTCTTTCACATCACATCACGTGAACTCTCTAAAACAAAAATAAAGAAAAAGAAACTTCTGAAACTAGGACAAAATCAAATATCAAAAACGAATTTTAGAGAAGGTCAAAGGGGCTATAAAAAAAAAAAGACAAGATCATATTCAAGGCTAAATCACAGAAGGAGGTTTTTACATTTGTGCTTCATTGAAGATTGTTGAGAAATTCTCTGAGTTACAAGCATTGGTAAAATAAATCAACAGAGGATAAATATTTCTGTTGTAGTGGAAAGGGTCATTGGTCGTGTACCTGTCGTACCCCAAGGCACCTAGTCGATCTCTATCAAGTATCTTTGAAAAAAGACGACAAAAAAAAGGAGATGAATTTTGTTTCAAATGATGCTGAAAATTACACCACTCATTATGAAGTATCTAATTTCTTTGAGGATCTTGAAGGAAATATTGGTTATTTGATCAATGATGGAATAGTTTAATATGTGAGATTGTTAAGTATTCATGTAAATAAATAATGTAAGAAATTTTTTGTTAAGTTTTATTTTCTATGCATTTGAATTTCAAGTGTGATGTATATAAATAATGTTTGATAAAATATTTATATTTATGAATTTTAAAATTACTGAATATGTCAAGATAATAATAATAAAATTTTTAGTATATACTATACTTTTAAAAAAATATTTTCAAAATAATTTATTACGCAAATATTTCTACTCATTTTATTATTATTTGTCTTTGAAAAAAATGGTAAGAACATATAGTGAAGATGATTGTCTTGTGGATAGTGCAAGTTCGCACACCATTCTCAAAAGTAATATATATTTTACTCATCTTGTGCCAAAAGAAGAATATGTTAATACTATTATTGGCTTAGGCAATGTGATAGAAGGCTCCGGACGAGCTATAATTTTGTTTCCCGGAGGAACAAAATTCATAATAAATAATGCACTATTGTCTAATAAGTCTCTCAGGAACTTATTGAGTTTTAAAGATATTCGACGAAATGGATATCATATTGAAACAATGAATAAGGAAAATCATGAGTACTTGTATATCACAACTCATGATTAAAATAAAAATGTTATATTAGAAATGTTACCCTCACTTTCATCTGGGTTATAATATACTAAAATTAGTGCAATTGAATCACATGCCATTGTAAACCAGAAGTTTACTATCCCAAATGAATTCATAACTTGGCATGATAGATTGGGTCATCCGGGAACAATCATGATGCGAAGAATTATTGAAAACTCCCATGGATATATATTCACTAAAGAACCAAAAGATTCTTAAATCTAGTGAATTTTGTTGTGATGCATGTTCTCAAGGAAAGCTAATTTTAAGGCCATCACCAATAAAGATTAGATTTGAATCTCTTGAATTCCTAAAAAAGATTCAAGACGATATATGTGGACCTATTCATCCACAATGTGGATCTTTTAGATATTTTATGGTTCTAAAAGACGCATCTTCGAGATGGTCACAATTGTGATTGTTGTCTTCTCGCAACCTGACGTTTGCGAAATTACTTGCTCAAATTATTCGATTAAAAACACAATTTTCTGAAAGTCCAATCGAAGCAATTCATCTTGATAATGCTGGTGAATTCACTTCCTAAGCATTTGATGCTTATTATATGGCTAACGGAATAAGCATTGAATATCCAGTAGCTCATGTTCACACACAAAATGGTTTAGCAGAATCACTTATTAAACGCCTACATTTAATTGCTAGACCCTTACTTATGAGAACAAATCTCCCAATCTCAGCGTGGGACATGCTATTTTACATGTCGCGGCACTTATTCGTTTGAAGCCAATAAGTTACCATCAGTTCTCTTCTATGAAATTAGCTTTTGGCCAGCAGCTGGTGGACGAAATTGTGATAAAAGAGTTTCAGGCACTGTTAGAGAAGCTCACAACTCCGTTCAACTAACCAGCAAGTGTACTGGGTCATCCAAGTAATAAACCTTACGTGAGTAAGGGTCGATCCCACAGAGATTGTAGGTATGAAGCAAGCTATGGTCACCTTGTAAATCTCAGTTAGGCAGATTAAATTGGTTTATGGGTTTTTGAAAATAAAGATAAGAAAATAGAAATAATAAAAGGGATAGAATACTTATGCAGATTCATTGGTGGGAATTTTAGATAAGCGAATGGAGATACTGCATGGCTCAAGGACGCCTGCTCTCCTACTGCTTCAACTCAATCCTTCTTACTCCTTTCCATGGCAAGCTGTGTATAGGGGTTCACCATCAGCGGTGGCTACTTTCAATCCTCTCGGGAAAATGATCCTATGCGGCTGTCACTCGCACGGCTAATCGTCTGGAGGCATCACCCATGGTTGATGGCTACATCCCATCCTCGCAGTGAAAACTACGCTCACGCACTCTGTCACAGCACGGCTAATCACTGGTTGGTTCCTGCGCCTACTGGAATAGAATCCCTTGATTCTTTTGCGTCTGTCACTAACGCCCAGCACTTGCAAGTTTGAAGCACGTCACAGTCATTCATTACCGGAATCCTACTCGGAATACCACAGACAAGGTTAGACTTTCCGGATTCCCAGGATCCTACTCGGAATACCACAGACAAGGTGAGACTTTCCGGATCCTCATAAATGCCGCCATCTATCTAGCTTATACCATGAAGATTCTGTTGGGGAATCTAAGAGATACACATTCAAGCTCGGTTGCATGTAGAACGGAAGTGGTTGTCAATCACGTGCGTTCATAAGTGAGAATGATAATGAGGGTTACTTATCATCACATTCATCATGTTCTTGGGTACGAATGAATATCTTGGAATAAGAATAAGAGAGATTTGAATAAAAGAAAATAGAATTGCATTAATACTTGAGGTACATCAGAGCTCCACACCCTTAATTTATGGTGTGTAGAAACTCCACCGTTGAAAATACATAAGCAAAGGGTTCAGGCATGGCCGAATGGCCAGCCCTCTCCATGATCAAGTGACCGAATAGTCAAGAGATTAAACTGTCAAAAGATCAAAACGGTCAAAAGATGTCTAATACAATAGATAAATGTTCTATTTATAATAAACTAGCTCCTAGGGTTTACATGAGTAAGTAATTGATGCATAAATTCACTTCCGGGGCCCACTTGGTGTATGTTTGGGCTGAGCTTGATCAATTCACGAGCTGAGGCTTCTCTTGGAGTTGAACTCCGAGTTATGACGTGTTTTGGGCGTTCAACTCCGGATCATGACGTTTTTCTGGCGTTTAACTCCAGACAGCAGCATGAACTTGGCGTTCAACGCCAAGTTACGTCGTCATTCTTCGAATAAAGCATGGACTATTATATATTACTGGAAAGCCCTGGATGTCTACTTTCCAACGCCGTTGAGAGCGCGCCAATTGGAGTTCTGTAGCTCCAGAAAATCCATTTCGAGTGCAGGGAGGTCAGATTCCAACAGCATCAGCAGTCCTTTTGTCAGCCTTCTTTAGAGTTTTGCTCAAGTCTCTCAATTTCAATCAGAATTTACCTGAAATCACAGAAAAACACACAAACTCTTAGTAAAGTCCAGAAATGTGAATTTAACATAAAAACTAATGAAAACATCCCTAAAAGTAGCTCAAACTTACTAAAAACTATATAAAAACAATGCCAAAAAGCGTATAAATTATCCGCTCATCACAACACCAAACTTAAATTGTTGCTTGTCCCAAGCAACTGAAAATCAATTAGGATAAAAAGAAGAGAATATACTATAAATTCCAGAATATCAATGAATATTAATTTAATTAGATGAGCGGGGCTTGTAGCTTTTTGCTTCTGAATAGTTTTGGCATCTCACTTTTTCCTTTGAAGTTCAGAGTGATTGGCGTCTCTGGGAACTCAGAATTTTGGATAGTGTTATTGACTTTCTTAGTTAAGCATGTTGATTCTTGAACACAGCTACTTATGAGTCTTGGCCGTGGCCCTAAGCACTTTGTTTTCCAGTATTACCACCGGATACACAAATGCCACAGACACATAACTGGGTGAACCTTTTCAGATTGTGACTCAGCTTTGCTAGAGTCCCCAGTTAGTGGTGTCCAGAGCTCTTAAGCACACTCTTTTGCTTTGGATCACGACTTTAACCACTCAGTCTCAAGCTTTTCACTTGGACCTTCATGACACAAGCACATGGTTAGGGACAACTTGATTTAGCCGCTTAGGCCTGGATTTTATTTCCTTGGGCCCTCCTATCCATTAATGCTCAAAGCCTTGGATCCTTGCTACCCTTGCTTTTTGGTTTTGAGGGCTATTAGCTTTTTCTGCTTGCTTTTTCTTTTTCTTTCTATTTTTTTTTTCGCCAGCTTCCTTTTTCACTGCTTTTTCTTACTTTCAAGAATCAATTTCATGATTTTTCAGATCATCAATAACATTTCTCTTTGTTAATCATTCTTTCAAGAGCCAACAATTTTAACACTCATAAACAACAATATCAAAAATATGCACTGTTCAAGCATTCATTCAGAAAACAAAAAGTATTGCCACCACATCAATATAATTAAATTAAATTCAAGGATAAATTCGAAATTCATGTACTTCTTGTTCTTTTGAATTAAAACATTTTTCATTTAAGAGAGGTGAAAGACTAATGGGTTTTATTCATAGCTTTAAGGCATGGTTACATACTAATGATCATGAAATAAAGACACAAAACATAGATAAACATAATACTAAAAACCGAAAACAGAAAGAAATAAAGAACAAGGAATGAATCCACCTTTAGTGGCGTCTTCTTCTTGAAGGACCAACAATGTCCTTAAGCTCTTCTATGTCCCTTCCTTGCCTTTGTTGCTCCTCCCTCATTGCTTTTTGATCTTCTCTTATTTCTTGGAGAATGATGGAGTGTTCATGATGTTCCACCCTTAATTGTTCAACATTATGGCTCAAATCTTCTAAAGAGGTATTGAGTTACTCCCAATAGTTGTTGGGAGGAAAGTGCATTCCTTGAGGCATTTGTTGATGATGAACTTCTTCATGTTCTTCTTGAGGGCCGTGAGGAGCTTCTCTTGTTTGCTCCATCCTTTTCTTGGTGATGGGCTTGTCTTCTTCAATGGAGGCATCTCCATCTATGATAACTCCAGCTGAGTAGCATAGATGGCATATAAGGTGAGGAAAGGCTAGCCGTGCCATGGGTGAGGACTTGTCGGCTATTTTGTAGAGTTCATTGGAGATGACCTCATGAACTTCTACTTCCTCTCCAATCATGATGCTGTGAATCATGATGGCCCGATCCACAGTAACTTCAGATCGGTTGCTAGTAGGAACGATGGATCTTTGGATGAACTCCAACCATCCTCTAGCCACAGGCTTGAGATCCAGTCTTCTTAGTTGAATTGGCTTGCCTTTGGAGTCTATTCTCCACTGAGCTCCTTCCACACATATGTCCATAAGGACTTGGTCCAACCTTTGATTAACGTTGACCCTTCTAGTGTAGGGGCGTTCATCTCCTTGCATCATAGGCAAGTGAAACGCCAACCTCACATTTTCCGGACTAAAATCTAAGTATTTCCCCCGAACCATTGTGATATAGTTCTTTGGATTCGGGTTCATACTTTGATCATGGTTCCTAGTGATCCATGCATTGGCATAGAACTCTTGAACCATCAATATTCCGACTTGTTGCATGGGGTTGGCTAGGACTTCCCAACCTCTTCTTTGAATTTCATGTCGGATTTTCGGATACTCATTCTTTTTGAGCTTGAAAGGGACCTCGGGGATCACCTTCTTCTTTGCCACAACATCATAGAAGTGGTCTTGATGGCTCTTGGAGATGAATCTCTCCTTCTCCCATGACTCGGAGGTGGAAGCTTTTGTCTTCCCTTTCCCTTTTCTAGAGGATACTCCGGCCTTAGGTGCCATTGATGGTAATGGAAAAACAAAAAGCTTATGCTTTTACCACACCAAACTTAAAATTTTGCTCGCCCTCGAGCAAGAAAGAAAAGAAAAGTAGAAGAAGAAGAAGAGAATAGGGAAGAGAGGGAGAAGAGTTGGTTCAGCTATGTGGGAGAATGTGGGTTTGTGATGTGTGAAAATGAAGAAGAGTGGAAGGGTATTTATAAAGAGAGGGGAGGGTATAGGTTCGGCCAATTTGGGTGGGAATGGGTGGGAAAATGAATTTGAATTTTATGAAGGTAGGTGGGGTTTATGGGGAAGAGTGGGTTGATGTGAATGGTGAATGGGGTAATTGGGAAGAGGAATTGAGGTGATTGGTGAAGGTTTTTGGGAAGTGCGATATGGGGAAGAGTGAAATGAGATTTGGATTAGGAGAGTGTGATTAGGATTAAAAGAAAAGGTAGGAATATGGTAGGTGGGGATCCTGTGGGGTCCACAGATCCTGAGGTGATCCTGTGGGGTCCACAGATCCTGAGGTGAAAAGAAATACCATTCCTTCACCATATAGGCATGTAAAATGCCTTTGTGCATCATTCTGGCGTTCAAACGCCCATTGGTGCACGTTCTGGGCGTTCAACGCCCATGTAATGCATGTTTCTGGCGTTAAACGCCAGTTTCATGCTTGTTGCTGGCGTTTAACGCCAGTTTGTCTCCTCCAGGCACATTCCTGGTGTTCAGCGCCAGGATGTTGCTTGTTTCTGGCGTTCAGCGCCAGAATGGTGCTCTGTTCTGGCGTTGAACGCCAGCCAGATGCATCTTACTGGCGTTGAACGCCAGTCTGCGCTACCTCCAGGGTGAACAATTTTTTCTTCTGTTTTTGACTCTATTTTTAATTTTTTTGATTTTTTTCGTGACTCCTCATGATCATGTACCTAATTAAACACAAAAATAACAAAGAAACAAAATAAAATAAAATTAGATAAATAAAATTGGGTTGCCTCCCAACAAGCGCTTCTTTAATGTCAATAGCTTGACAGTGGCTCTCATGGAGCCACTAGGTGATCAGGTCAATTTTAGTGTGTAATCCCAACACCAAACTTAGAGTTTGGATATGGAGTTTGAACACCAAACGTAAAGTTTGGTTGTGGCCTCACAACACCAAACTTAGAGTTTGACTGTGTGGGCTCTTCTTGACTCTGAACTGAGAGAAGCTCTTCCTGCTTACTCTCTTTTGTCACAGATGGATGGCCATGTGCCTTAAACACAAGGTAGTTCCCATTCAATTGAAGGACTAACTCACCTCTATTGACATCTATCACAGCTCCTGCTGTGGCTAGGAAAGGTCTTCCTAGGATGATGCATTCATCATCTTCCTTCCTAGTGTCTAGGATTATGAAATCAGCAGGGATGTAAAGGCCTTCAACCTTTACTAGCACGTCCTCTACTATTCCATAAGCTTGTCTCATGGACTTGTCTGCCAATTGTAATGAGAACAAGGCAGGTTGTACCTCAATAATCCCTAGCTTCTCCATTACAGAGAGTGGCATCAGATTTATCCCTGATCCCAGATCACATAGAGCTTTTTCAAAGCTCATGGTGCCTATGGTACAAGGTATTAGGAACTTGCCAGGATCTTGTTTCTTTTGAGGTAGAGTTTTCTGAATCCAAGTATCTAGTTCACTAATGAGCAAGGGAGGTTCACTTTCCCAAGTCTCATTACCAAACAACTTGGCATTCAGCTTCATGATAGCTCCTAAGTATTGAGCAACTTGCTCTCCAGTCACATCTTCATCCTTTTTAGAGGAAGAATAGTCTTCAGAGCTCATGAATGGCAGAAGGAGATTTAATGGGATCTCTATGGTCTCTGTGTGAGCCTCAGATTCCTCTGGATCCTTAATAGGAAACTCCTTCTTGCTTGAAGGACGTCCCAGGAGGTCTTCCTCACTAGGATTTTCGTCCTCCTCCTCCCTAGTGCATTCGGCCACTTTGATCAAATCAATGGCCTTGCACTCTCCTTTTGGATTCTCTTCTGTATTGCTTGGGAGAATACTGGGAGGAGTTTCAATGACTTTCTTACTCAGCTGGCCCACTTGTGCCTCCAAATTTCTAATGGAGGATCTTGTTTCATTCATGAAACTGAAAGTGGCCTTTGACAGATCAGAGACTATATTAGCTAAATTAGAAGTGTTTTGTTCAGAGTTCTCTGTCTGTTGCTGAGAAGATGATGGATATGGCTTACTATTGTTCAGCCTATTGCGTCCACCATTGTTAAAGCCTTGCTGAGGCTTCTGTTGATCCTTCCAGGAGAAATTTGGATGATTTCTCCATGATGGATTATAGGTGTTCCCATATGGTTCACCCATGTAATTAACCTCTGCCATGGCAGGGTTCTCGGGATCATAAGCTTCTTCAGAAGCTGCCTCTCTAGTGCTGTTGGATGCATGTTGCAATCCATTCAGATTTTGAGAGATAATGTTGACCTGTTGAGTCAACATTTTGTTCTGAGCCAATATGGCATTCAGAGCATCAATTTCAAGAACTCCTTTCTTCTGAGGTATCCCATTATTCACGGAATTCCTCTCAGAGGTGTACATGAACTGGTTGTTTGCAACCATGTCAATGAGTTCTTGAGCCTCTTCAGGCGTTTTCTTCAGGTGAATAGATCCACCTGCAGAATGGTCCAATGACATTTTCGAAAATTCAGATAGACCATAATAGAATATATCTAATAGGGTCCATTCTGAAAACATGTCAGATGGACATCTCTTGGTCAGCTGCTTGTATCTTTCCCAAGCTTCATAGAGGGATTCACCATCTTTTTGTTTGAAGGTTTGAACATCCACTCTTAGCTTGCTCAGCTTTTGAGGAGGAAAGAATTTATCCAAGAAGGCAGTGACCAGCTTATCCCAGGAGTCCAGGCTATCCTTAGGTTGTGAATCCAACCATATTCTAGCTCTGTCTCTTACAGCAAAAGGGAAAAGCATGAGTCTGTAGACTTCAGGATCAACTCCATTCGTCTTTACAGTCTCACAGATCTGCAAGAACTCAGTTAAAAACTGATAAGGATCTTCAGATGGAAGTCCATAAAACTTGCAGTTTTGTTGCATCAAGGCAACTAGCTGAGGTTTCAGCTCAAAGTTATTGGCTCCAATGGCAGGAATGGAGATGCTTCTTCCATCAAACTTGGATGTTGGCTTTGTGAAGTCGCCAAGCATTCTCCTTGCATTATTATTATTATTATTTTTGGCTGCCATGTCCTTCTCTTGTTCGAAAATTTCTGAAAGGTTTGTTTCTGGATTGTTGTAATTTAGCTTCTCTTAATTTTCTCTTCAGAGTCCTTTCAGGTTCTGGATCAACTTCAACAAGAGTGCCTTTTTCCCTGTTCCTGCTTATATGAAAGAGAAGAAAACAAGAAAAGAAAGAGGAATCCTCTATGTCACAGTATAGAGATTCCCTTATGTTAGTAGAAGAAGAAAGGGGTATAAGAAAGAAGAAGGATGGATTCGGATTTTTGGATGAGGAGAGGTGAAGAGAAGTGTTAGTAATTAAATAATTAAATAGAAGAAGAAAAGAGAAGGAAGATTTCGAAAATAATTTTTGAAAAAGAGGTTAGTAATTTTTGAAAATCAAAGACAAAATATAATTAAAATTAAAATTTAAAACAAAAAGAATTTTCGAAAAAGAGAGGGGGAATTTTCGAAAATTAGAGAGGGAAAAGTAGTTAGGTGGTTTTGAAAAAGATAAGAAACAAACAAAAAGTTAGTTAGTTGATTGAAAAAGATTTGAAATCAAATTTGAAAAGATAAGAAGATAGGAGGTTAGATAAGATATTTTGAAAAAGATTTAATTTTTGAAATTACTTAACTAACAAGAAACTACAAGATAAGATTCTAGAACTTAAAGATTGAACCTTTCTTAACAAGAAAGTAACAAACTTCAAATTTTTGAACCAATCACATTAATTGTTAGCTAATTTTCGAAAATTTGATCTAAGGATAAGAAAAAGATTTTGAAAATAATTTGAAAAAGATTTTTGAAATTTTCGAAAAATAAAAAAAATTGAAAAAGATATAATTTTCGAAAAAGATTTTGAAAAGATAAGATTTTTAAAATTGAAATTTTGACTTGACTTGTAAGAAACAACTAATTTTTAAAATTTTTGACCAGGTCAACCCAAAATTTCGAAATTTTGGAGGGAAATAAGGAAAAGATATTTTTTATTTTTAAATTTTTAAAGAAAAACACAAAAATGACCCAAAACATGAAAATTTTGGATCAAGACACAAGATGCATGCAAGAATGCTATGAATGTCAAGATGAACACCAAGAACACTTTGAAGATCATGATGAACATCAAGAACATAATTTTGAAAAATTTTTGATGCAAAGAAAACATGCAAGACACCAAACTTAGAAATCTTTAATGCATGGAAAATATGAATGCAAAAGTGCACATGAAAAACAACAAACAACACCAAACAAGAAATCATCAAGATCAAACAAGAAGACTTGTCAAGAACAACTTGAAGATCATGAAGAACACTATGAATGCATGGGATTTTCGAAAAAATGCAAGAAAAATTTTAAAAGCATGCAATTGACACCAAACTTAAAAATTGACTCAAGACTCAAACAAGAACACAAAATATTTTTTGATTTTTTATGATTTTCTAATTTTTTTTGTATTTTTATTAAATTTTTTTTCGAAAAACATTTTTGGAAAAACGAAAAAGAAAAGAAAAATTTTTGAAAAAGTTTTTGAAAAGAAAATTACCTAATCTGAGCAACAAGATGAACCGTCAGTTGTCCATACTCGAACAATCCCCGGCAACGGCGCCAAAAACTTGGTGGACGAAATTGTGATAAAAGAGTTTCAGGCACTGTTAGAGAAGCTCACAACTCCGTTCAACTAACCAGCAAGTGTACTGGGTCGTCCAAGTAATAAACCTTACGTGAGTAAGGGTCGATCCCACAGAGATTGTAGGTATGAAGCAAGCTATGGTCACCTTGTAAATCTCAGTTAGGCAGATTAAATTGGTTTATGGGTTTTTGAAAATAAAGATAAGAAAATAGAAATAATAAAAGGGATAGAATACTTATGCAGATTCATTGGTGGGAATTTCAGATAAGCGAATGGAGATACTGTATGGCTCAAGGACGCCTGCTCTCCTACTACTTCAACTCAATCCTTCTTACTCCTTTCCATGGCAAGCTGTGTATAGGGGTTCACCATCAGCGGTGGCTACTTTCAATCCTCTCGGAAAAATGATCCTATGCGGCTGTCACTCGCACGGCTAATCGTCTGGAGGCATCACCCATGGTTGATGGCTACATCCCATCCTCGCAGTGAAAACTACGCTCACGCACTCTGTCACAGCACGGCTAATCACTGGTTGGTTCCTGCGCCTACTGGAATAGAATCCCTTGATTCTTTTGCGTCTGTCACTAACGCCCAGCACTTGCAAGTTTGAAGCACGTCACAGTCATTCATTACCGGAATTCTACTCGGAATACCACAGACAAGGTTAGACTTTCCGGATTCCCAGGATCCTACTCGGAATACCACAGACAAGGTGAGACTTTCCGGATCCTCATAAATGCCGCCATTTATCTAGCTTATACCACGAAGATTCTGTTGGGGAATCTAAGAGATACACATTCAAGCTCGATTGCATGTAGAACGGAAGTGGTTGTCAATCACGTGCGTTCATAAGTGAGAATGATAATGAGGGTTACTTATCATCACATTCATCATGTTCTTGGGTACGAATGAATATCTTGGAATAAGAATAAGAGAGATTTGAATAAAAGAAAATAGAATTGCATTAATACTTGAGGTACAGTAGAGCTCCACACCCTTAATCTATGGTGTGCAGAAACTCCACCGTTGAAAATACATAAGCAAAGGGTTCAGGCATGGCCAAATGGCCAGCCCTCTCCATGATCAAGTGACCGAATAGTCAAGAGATTAAACTGTCAAAAGATCAAAACGGTCAAAAGATGTCTAATACAATAGATAAATGTTCTATTTATAATAAACTAGCTCCTAGGGTTTACATGAGTAAGTAATTGATGCATAAATTCACTTCCGGGGCCCACTTGGTGTATGTTTGGGCTGAGCTTGATCAATTCACGAGCTGAGGCTTCTCTTGGAGTTGAACTCCGAGTTATGACGTGTTTTGGGCGTTCAACTCCGGATCATGACGTTTTTCTGGCGTTTAACTCCAGACAGCAGCATGAACGTGGCGTTCAACGCCAAGTTACGTCGTCATCCTTCGAATAAAGCATGGACTATTATATATTTCTGGAAAGCCCTAGATGTCTACTTTCCAACGCCGTTGAGAGCGCGCCAATTGAAGTTCTGTAGCTCCAGAAAATCCATTTCGAGTGCAGGGAGGTCAGATTCCAACAGCATCAGCAGTCCTTTTGTCAGCCTTCTTTAGAGTTTTGCTCAAGTCCCTCAATTTCAGTCAGAATTTACCTGAAATCACAGAAAAACACACAAACTCATAGTAAAGTCCAGAAATGTGAATTTAACATAAAAACTAATGAAAACATCCCTAAAAGTAGCTCAAACTTACTAAAAACTATATAAAAACAATGCCAAAAAGCGTATAAATTATTCGCTCATCAGCAGCCAAATGTTTTCCATTTAAGAATATTCGGGTATGCGATATATGTGTCTATTGCACCATCTTCTCGCACCAAGATGGGATCCCAAAGAAAATTGGAGATATATATTGGATATGATTCTCCCTCTATAGTGAGGCATCTTGAGATACATATTTGAGATGTATTTAAAGCTCGATTTGCATATTGTCATTTTGATGAATCAAAATTTTTAACACTAGGGGGAGAATAAGCTTCCTAAAAATGAACTTAATTGGAATGCATAATTCTTAATGCATTTAGATCCTCAATCAGAGTAACGTGAACTAGAAGTTCAAAAGATTATACATTTGCAAAGAATAGCAAATGAATTTCCTGATGCATTTTCTGATACAAAAAGGATAACTAAATCCTATATACCAGCTAAAAATTCTCCAGTTCAAATTGATGTCCGAGTCGGACAAATAGTCACCGAAACAAATTCACGTCAGAAGCATGGTAGGTCTGTCGGTTTCAAAGACAAAAATTCTCGAAAAAAAAGAGGTAAATACTATTCCTATTGAAAAAGACATAGTAAAGACACATGCAGTTGTCCAAAATTATGATATAATTTTGACGCTAGAAGAAGTCCAAGTATCTGAAAATTGTGAAAATGACGATATCTCGATAAATTATGTTTTTGCAGGAGAAAAATGAGACCAAAATAAGACAATTGTCAATGAAATATTTGCATATAATGTGACATTAAATATCATGTGTGAAAGTAAGGATCTTGAGCCAAGAACAATCGAAGAATATCGACAAAAGAATGATTGGCCAAAATCGGAAGAAGTTATGAAGGCTGAGTTAGACTCACTTGCAAAACGTGAAGTCTTTGGACCTGTAGTCCATACACTAGAAGATGTAAAACCTGTTGGATACAGGTGGGTATTTGTGAGAAAACGAAATGAGAAAAATGAAGTTATACGCTACAAGGCTCGACTTGTGGCAGAAGGTTTTTCTCAAAGGCCCAGTATAGATTATGAAGAAACATATTCCTCTGTAGTGGATGCAATAACATTGCGTTATTTGGTCAGTTTATCTGCATATCATAAATTACATATGCATTTAATGGATATGGTAATAGCCTACTGATGCGTGAACATCTTTCTCATCTTTTCCTAGTAAATTTGCATTTAAATTGTTAAGTTTAATCAAGAATTAATTGTCTTTTAGCCACTATGGATGCTACTTTGAGTCTTGTGCAATTCTGTTTATTTTAGATAGCATTCAGCTAGATTTGATGAAGTTTCTGCAGCACAAAAATTAAAGGAGATTACGGCGAGGAGCGACACGTGCGCGTACCTGAGGCGTGCGCGTGATTTGGAGCTTTCCATGGCGACGCGTGCGCGTTCCTGACGCGTACGCGTGAAAACGAAGTTGCACAGCGACGCGTACGTGTACCTGACGCGTACACGTGACACGTAGAATAGACAATCGACGCATACGCGTGACATGCGCCACATGCAGAAAACACAAAAAAAACGTTTAAGGCGATTTCTGAGCCCCATTTTGGCACTCAAGTAAGGCGCAGCTCTCTGCCAAGTTAGGCGCGGATCCAGTGAAGCCAAGTGGTCCCCACGTTACAAGGCGTGGATTATTTAATTGATTCTGATTCAAATTTGAATTTGAAAATAGAAAAAGGTATTATCTTAATTTTAGATATTAGATTTTAAAATTAATTAGAATTAGTTATAAAAAGGAGAAACTTTTCTTGTTTAGGGGGATTCCGGGGGATTCCATTAGGGAATTCTATACCAATTTACATTCCATCCCAGACTACCAAAATATATTTTACCAGAATCCTTATTTTCCCTCTCAATCATGAGCAACTAAACCTCCACTGTTAATGTTAGGAGCTCTGTCTATTGTGTAGATTGATACTATTATTTTTCTATTTTAATTCATGTTTTGATTTATATTTCAATAATTGTTTTCGTTCTTTATTTTATGAATTTGGGTGGAACGGAAGTATGACCCATGTTCTAATTGAGTTCTTGTATAACTTGAAAAAGCTCTTTACCTGAACAACAACTTGAAAACATATTATCCTAAATTTCTAATTGTTTGTATTTAACAGGATACGTGACATATAATCCTCCTTATTTTTGGATAATTAGGATTCTTGTGGCATATAAACTGGAATTTGATCATCACCCTCTAATTGGAATTAATTGACCAAGAAATTGGCAGTTGATGAATTTTAGAGGAGACTAGGAAGGTCTAAGGAATTAGGGTACAGTCACATATAGTTTGCCATGAATTAAATCTTGTATGATTAAAATAAATTAACAAGAAAAGTCAATCCAAAAAATATATAACTCTAAAGTCTTAACTGTTTTCTCCCATATTTTATTTTCAACTTAATTACTTGCGTGCCTACCTTCTGATATTTTGAAGTCACTTTTTAAACCTTTTGAACATCTTAAAACCATTTCTGCTTGCCTAACTAAGTAAATCATTTAACCATTGTTGCTTAGTCCATCAATCATCGTGGGATCGACCCTCACTCACCTGAGGTATTACTTGGTACGACCCGGTGCACTTGCCGGTTAGTTTGTGGTTATATAAATTACTGCATCATCTACTTATACGGATGATTAGATCGTGATATCTATATGAAAGTCTCTGAAGGAATAAAAATATCTAAACCATCCAATGAATATTCGCAAGGGTTATACTCATTCAAAAGCAATCTGGAGGAATGTGGTATAATCGTCTTATTGAGTATCTGGCCAAAAACAGATTCAAGAATTATGATATCTGTCTATGTGTTTTCATAAAAAAATTTGCATTTGGATTCATTATAATTGCTGTGTACGTTGATGATTTAAATATCATTAGAACTCCTGAAAAGATTCCAACAACTATAAAAGATCTAAGAGAAGAGTTTGAGATGAAAGATCTTGAAAAGACTAAATTTTATCTCGGCCTGCAGATTGAGCATACAAAAAAGGGGTTTTTATTCAATCAAACAACATACACAGAAAAGATTTTGAAGAGATTTTAGATACACAAGTCACCTCCATTAAGTACCCCAATGATCGTAACGTCTTTGGATGTGAAAAAATATCAATTCTGTCCTAAAGAAGAAAATGAAGATATTCTTGGTCCTGAAGTACCATATCTTAGTGGCATTGGAGCGCTAATGTATCTTGCTAATAATACACGACCCGATATATCATTTGTTGTGAATTTACTAGCAAGGTATAATTCCTCTCCAACCAAAAGACATTGGAATGGAATCAAACAAATCTTTCGATATCTTCATGAAATGGTTGATATGGGATTGTTTTATCCTTATTGATCCAAGTCACAATTAGTTGGGTATGCAGATGCAGGATACTTGTTTGATCCACAAAAAGGGAAATCTCCAACAGAATACCTGTTCACATATGGTGGTACAGCTATATCATGAAAGTCCACAAAACAGACGATTGTAGCAACATCCTCTAATCATGTTGAAATACTAGCGATACATGAACCAAGTCGTGAGTGTTTTTGGCTTAAGAGTCTGATCCAATATATTCTGTCATCATGTGGACTGATTGATCAGAAGATAGCTCCAACTGTTCTGTTTGAAGATAATTAAGCATGCATTGCTCAACTTAAGGGTGGATACATCAAAGGTGATAGAACAAAGCATATTTCTCCTAAGTTCTTCTTCACTCATAATTTTCAGAGTGAAGTACCAACCCGGTCCCTGTCCATTTCCAAGAATGACAACGCGACCCCTCAAAATAAAATTGATCCAGTTCGGTCCCTGTCCCCGATTTCTGTCGCACAAGGCGGTCCCCATGCGTTTTTCTCCGGCGAGGCTTGACGGAAAACGCTGAGCTGGCTCGTTCGGTGCTTGACATGTCGTAAGAGGTGGATGACGTGTTCAATCAGTGCTGAGCTGGAGAAATTGAAATGGACAGGGGCTAATTTGTCCTTCCCAGTCACCATATAAACGATGTCGTTTCAGTGGGAAGCAACGTTTTTTGTGCTTTTCAGAAGGTGGGTTTCCATAAAAACCCTTCTCCCAGCCTCGACATCCTAACAGAGCCATGAGCAGCAGCAACGAACCAGCGTCAAGTTCCATAGATGGGAGTGGAAGACAATTTTTTAAAGATGATGGCAGAAGTCCTCTAAGTGTATCTGCAGGAAGTGTTGCTGCGCCGAAGAAGAAGAAGTTCATCGCTCCACGATGCTGGTGTGGGGCGCATGCTATTTTGTTTCTCTCTTCAACAGAATTGAACCCTAATCGGTTATTTTTTGGATGTCCACACTTCAAGGTAATCTGAAATTTAATTTAAGTTTTGTTGATTTTAACTCAGATGTGACATCTTATGAGCTGTGGGTATATTGTACAGAGCACAAAACCGCATTGTAAATTTTTTGCATGGTTGGATGATTATGTTGCATCATTTGAAGAGTTTCCCAGAAATTCTCCTGATATAGAGGGTTGGACGCGAGATCAGAGTCAGATTCTTGATGCTGCTGGTGTTGATGCTGGAAAACTGAGGGAACTAGAAGCAAGAGTTAGTGGGTTAGAATTGGAAGCTAAAAATTGTAATGCCAATAGTGGTTCTAGCGGCGGTAGTGTTAAAGCTTTTGTTATTGCTTTTGTATTTGGAATTGTGATCTCCAATTTTTTTTGAGGCATATGAGTAGCAAGAACCTTCTGTGACACTAGGTTCATAGTGTGTGTTGTTTCTTACAAGTGTAAGTTGTTTACATCATAAGTTGTATTACTTTAGAAGTATGTATGTTATTTCAGATGAGATTATGATTTGATGCAAGAAAAAGGGTTTATTACTACTTTGATGAATTCTGGCAGCATGTAGTCATACAGATTTCTTACTGGAAAATGTTGGATAAACAAACCCAGAAGATGTCTTATATAAAATATTAACACAGAATAACCAAACATGTCCTTGTTCAGCATGAGAAAGGGACAACTTATAGCCCTCTAACACCAAAAAGAAGGCCAACATGTAGCCTTGAACCAAAATGTTTCCTAAATTTATCAAGTTTCAAACTGACTTAAACATCTTATACATCAGTCTAATAGAGTTTCAAAATGACTTAAACATGCATACAAACACTTAAAAGCTTCCAAAATATTTCCTAGATTTCTAAACACTGACACTTAGACTAATAACAAAAGGAGTCATTCTTATCAGCTATGTCAACAGCAACATATCAGATATCAAGTCTTCCTCGGAGGTATAAACCCAGGGGTAGGAATGAACTTGAAAAGCCTTGCTGCAGTCTTGGAACTTGCTACAGCCATGGTCTCAGCAGAAGGAGCACTTTGTTGAAAGGGAACATTAGCAGTTGTTGTCCTCGGGTTCACAGCCTGACCGGTTGGAACACATGGTCTAAGACCTGATGCTGCTTGAACTGATGGTGGAGTAGGTTGTCCAAATGAAGGTGGAGCCGAGATAGGAGCGGTTGGGGGCCTAACCACAGGGTGCTTTCTTCTTTGGGCATAACTGAGGTTGGGGGTGGAGCAGGGTTGAGGGGGTGGTTGATTCAGGTTCATAGCCTCTCCTGCAACCTGTTAAAAAAATTTAATGAGAATAAAATAAACAAAAAGTTTAAAACAACATTGACCAATCACTATACCTCATCTGCCTGGGGTGCATTTTGTGAAAGGGGAATTTCTTCTCCCTGTTCTTGTTGGCCAGAAGTACCCTTGTTATGCATTGTCTTTGGAAGTTTCTTCTTATACTTCTTTGCCTTTGTCTAGCAGAGGAGTATAAACATGTTAGTGCAAGGAGAGTGTAATTTGTCATTTTACAACAATAGGGATAAGGAGCATGGTAAAAGATATAACCTGTGGATCCATAGGTGGGGGAGGTTGAACACTAGGACTGTTCAGATTGACATTAGGTCCTACATCCTAATCATATAAACAACCAATAGTGAGACACATAAATCCCTCACAATATTTACATGAGACAAATAAACCCTCCACAATGCATATATGTTGCTCTGATTGATTGCATGGTGAGCCATTTATGCACATGCTCCTCTGGCTTCAGACCAATCTTATACATTGCTGCAACAGCGTGACAACAAGGCATGCCTAACAAGAGGCACAATCCAGACATGCAATCCACAAGATGTTATGATACAATAATTCAAATAATGATTGATTCATAAACAACAAGTATGCTAATATTCCAGCACCAACACAACAACACAACAGAAATTTATAAAATTCCATAAGATACAATAACTAAGATAAGATGATTTCATAAACAACCTTACCAGTAAGTTGCCAAACATTACAAGTGCAGGTCCTTTGTTGAAGGTTAACTCCAACCTTGCTTGCCCCTCTGTGAACCTCGAAGAGCACCATGTCATTGTCTCCAGCCCAAATGGCTCTCCACTTGTTAGCTTTAGGTTTCACAAACTCCTCCAGTTTCTTCTGCTGTACTGGTGCCAATTGACCACTATAACTCTCAAGCTTCTTCTTATGTGTTGCCATTTTTCTCATTAAATAGCATCTCAAGTCTTCATACATCGTTAAGATGGGCTTCCCCCGATACTCTACGATCTTCGCGTTCCACACCTCGCACATGTTGTTGGTTATATTATCCACCTTCGGCCCATGACTGAAATATGCTTTAGTCCACACTGCCGAATCAAATCGCTGTAAATACTCCCATGCACCATGATTGATTTTCTTCATTTTCTCCATGCATGCATTGAATTCCTGGAATGTTGTGCATCTTGCTGCTTCCCATACCATTTGCTTTGTTTGCTGGTCTTTGAAATGCTTGATAAAATTTTTCCAAATATGTAGAACACAATTGCGATGGTGTGCATTAGGCATTACTTCCTTAATAGCTAACTCTAGCCCCTGCAATCGTTACAGACACAGAAACAGTTTAACGGTTTACATATCACTTGCATTTTTCATGAAAGATAACAAACAAACTAATTGAATTACCTTCTGCTGATCACTTATAAAATTCCATCCATGCTGCGTCACCAGCCCCAAATCATCTTGCAACAGTGTTAGGAACCACTTCCAGGTGTCCTTACATTCATTAGGGACAACAGCATATGCTATGACAAAAAAATGGTTGTTTGCGTCTTGGCCCACTGCACTCAGCAATTGTCCGCCATAATACCCTTTCAAAAAACAGCCATCTAGGCCAATTAACGGCCTACAACCCTGAATGAAACCATTCTTGGAAGCGTCTAAGCTAATGTATAACCTATCAAATAATGGGAGGGCTTCAGGTTGTGGTATTGTCTCCATCAATGCTGTGGACCCGGGATTACTCCGATGAATCTCACTCAAGTAGTCTCTAACCTTTCCATACTGTGCCCGTGCATTACCAATGACCACCTCTCTAGCTACTTTCAAGGCCCTCGCAATCATTCTATAGTTAAGTTGCACATTGTACTCCTCAATCATGTGATCCATTGCCTGCCTTGGTTTCATATCAGGATGGATTAGTAGTCTCTTAATGAGCTTCGATGCCACCCAGCCCCTATCTGCCATGTTGCTGCCATAGTCTCTGGCACAGGTGTGCTCATCTATCAGAGTTTTCACCTGGAAACACCTACTAGCATTATTCCAGGATGTGAAAATCAGTCATGGACAATCCTCAGCAGCACATGCTGCCCTCAGCCTATGCTTTTCATTTTTAATATATAAGACATCCTTTCCCTCAAATACATAGTAGTCTTTTAAAGCCTTCTTGAACATTTCCATTGTAGGGAACATTTGACCAACCTTAAATACTACCTCTCCATACTCAGTATCCTCACTAAAGGAATCATATGCAGTCCTTCCCTCATCTTCAGAAGAAACTGGGCTCTTGAAGGCCTCACTCTCATACTCATATGGTTTCTCAAAATCACTATCCATCTCCACCTCAGTTGGGACTGAGCTTCGGTTACTAGGCCCATCACCCACATTAGGACCCTCACCTGATCCACCTACAGGCCCATCTCTTTGGTCTGTTTGTCCAGCCCCAACACTTGGTCCAGCTTCTCTACTTTGGCCCTCCATCCCCTTCTTGCCTAGTCCATCTCTTAAGATATGCCTCCTTCTAACACCAGAGTATTTTTTAGATGTTCTCTTCTTTGCAGTCCTTGGTGATTGTCTTGGGATATTACTACTTACACCACCCTTCTTTCCCTCATGCTTTTTAGGTGACACTGTCTTTTTAGGCACACTATTCTTCTTCTTAGTTCTTCTTTCCTCATCTGTACTTTTATCCTCAGTTTCATACCCAGCAGCCTCATTACTAGTCTTTTTCTTTGCTGAAACTCCCTTTTTTGGAACCTTTTTCTTCCTCTTATTTTCTTCTTCACTACCACTGTCATCTGTCTCAAATCCGGGAGGAGGAGGCTTGTAAGGCTCATCCTCTGTTGTCTCATATCCATCATCAGTTGATGATAATGATGATGATGAATCCAACACAACAGTCTCCTCAGCCACATCTTCTTCAACTACATTAGGCATGTCCACATCGTGTTCAAAGTAAATGTATAGCTCATCAGTTTCCCTGTACCTCAACTTACCCTCCCTCATTTGATTAATTTCTACATCTCCTTTAATTACATGGAGTCCAGCTTCCATATTCGGTTCTCTCATATCAAGCCATAACATCTGCTTATACTCCCGGTAACCCAATTCTTTAAATAATTCAACCAAGTCAAAAAAATTTACGTAATCCAAGTCTAAGGGGAAAAATCGCTTCACTTTACCATCCAAGTAGCAGAGATCACCTTCAGAGTTTCTAACAAATCTCCCCCCATGGTGAAACACAGGAATGACCATATATTCAGACATCTGCAATCATTTTATTCAAGCTTTAATAAAATCTCCCTAACAATAAACATGTTTAAACAAGAATGACCACCACTATATTATTTATTTTTTTTCAAAATGCACATAGTTCAGGGTTATTTGAATTTTTCCATGACTAGGACCACAAGGGGTTGCAGACAACAATGGTTCCTTGTCAGAAGCAGAATCAATTTGGGGGGACCACACAACGCACAAGGGACAAATGCTTCATATAAAATCACTAACCTGAACTGTCTGTAGCGTCCTGACACGATTCCGTCCAGCTCCGTCAACAGCACCACCAACCAGCCGTGAACTATGACGTCGTCAACACTGTAAGCAGCAACGTCAGCGCTTCCCTCCACCAACACAGCGTCCACAATGGTCTCGAGAGGTGAAGAAGCTTTTGACCTAGGGTTTTCTTGTAAATGTTGAGGCTGGGAGAAGGGTTTTTATGGAAACCCACCTTCTGAAAAGCACAAGAAACGTTACTTCCCACTGAAACGACGTCGTTTATATGGTGACTGGGAAGGACAAATTAGCCCCTGTCCATTTCAATTTCTCCAGCTCAGCACTGATTGAACACGTCATCCACCTCTTATGACATGTCAAGCACCGAACGAGCCAGCTCAGCGTTTTCCGTCAAGCCTCGCCGGAGAAAAACGCATGAGGACCGCCTTGTGTGACGGAAATCGGGGACAGGGACCGAACTGGATCAATTTTATTTTGAGGGGTCGCGTTGTCATTCTTGGAAATGGACAGGGACCGGGTTGGTACTTCACTCTAATTTTCAAAATCAAGGGTTCTTCTTCACTCATGATCTTCAAAATCAAGGGACAATTGATGTCCAACAGATCCGCTCAAGTGATAATCTGGTAGATTTATTCAAAGTCACTCCCAAAATCCTATTTTAAAAGATTAGTACATCAGATTGGAATGCACCGATTTCAAGATATTAAATAATGTCGACAAGAGGGGGAGACTGTACTGTTTTTTCTTTGGCCAGGTTTTTCATTGGATTTTTCTTTACAAGGTTTTTAATGAGGCAGTTCCCATCACAAAAGATTTCGTACTCTTTTTCTCTAAAATTTTTTTCCATTGGATTTTTCTTTAATAAGATTTTAATGAGACATAATCCTAAGTGGTTATCTAAGAGGGAGTGTTGTGATAAAGATATGGATGACCACTTATAACTTGGGGCTGCTAACTTTCTCAATATTGAAGGAATCACTTTTCAAGACAAATTCAAATAAATGAAATTTGAAAATGAAAGCTTGTTATGTATATAAGTAGGAGAAGCCACGCTTGAAACAATACACAACAATAAAAACAATTCTTCCTCTTTTTTTATGTTACAACTATTATGAATATTTCTCTCTCTCACTCTTTATATATAATATAAGTAAATATATTAATCATTTCTATTATATTGAGATAGTAATTATTGTGAATATTATTATCTAATTATACTTTTTATTTGATATGTATTACATTTTTATTTATTTTACAACAGTTAGGAACTTTTTTGGAGTAATTAATTTGCCCAACTTGAATTGACTTGGCCAAAAAAAGATAGTCATCCAACGTTACTAAATCAATTAATAAAATACCCGTCCAAAAAAAAAAATCAATTAATAAAATTAACTTGATTAATAATAAATAACCATAATATTAATAAAAAGCTCATATGAGAAGCATTCAATTAGATTGAGACCCATAAAACTTTTCTTCAAATGGCTATAAAATATATCCTCCAGTGACTATATAGTATATACATTGTCTAGTTTTGTCCCACTAGGTTATCACTACTAGGGTTTAGTGGAATTCTGTTTGCTTATTGAAATCTGAAAATTGGATGGTGTTCTTCCAAGAAGTCAACTCCAAAGGAATTAGTCCTTCATCAGAGGAAAGCACAGCATGTGCCATCAAATTACCTAGCCACCCATGGTACAACAACCCCCTTGCACCTAACCCTCCAAAAAGCCAATACTTGCAAGTTTGATTTCCTTCCATGATATCATTGATACAACCCAAAAGTGGAAGCGACCCGAGGGAAGTGAGTGGTGGCATTGCCCTAAGACCAGCTCTTGCTCCGGTGAAATCCCAATTCATTATTCTGGGATAAATGACAGAGGCCTTTGGCAGAAGCTCCGTAAGAGCACTTGATGCTTCATCCGGTGAAACACTGGGTGAGGAGTTGCTCGATTTCCACTCCCATGTTGAACCGACATGCAGTTCACGAGGACTCTTAACGGCAATCCATGCATCTGATAGTATCGAGGGTCCACGCTCAGGATAACCTTCGCTGAAATAGAGGGCAAAGAGAATTCTTGAATAAATGGAACATGACATTGAAGCAAATTACATAGCTACTTGGGTGTGCTTCGCAAAAGGGAATTTTTCCAACACAGAATACTTCACCTTATATCATCGGGCAATTCCAGGTGCGCAATAACACCTCTACATGTCCTCAAAGGAAGCCTACCAGAGAACTCAGGAAGCATGTTCACTTTGGCCCCTAAGCATATGATGACTGCGTCATATTCTCCTGAGACGAAAAAAGGTGTTTTGAATAATGAAAAAGTCTGCTCATAATTACAAGTTATTACCAAATAAACAAGCCAAGAAACAGCTTATAGTTCACAGCCTCTTAGTGTGATGACCGTGATAACACTACAAAGTAAGAAGTAGACATCGACCATAAAGACAAACAGATACTTCATCTCACTAGTGTGTTTGGTTGCCTAACTATTACTATAATGATGGGAAAACTGAGCATAAAACGTGTATGCTAGGAGAGTTGAGTTAAAAGAAAAGTGGCTGAATGACACCATGTTAGGTAAGGTGAAATAGGGGTTGCTTAGAGAAGCATGTAATTAATAAGAGAAAGGATTGGAGAGATCGAATTCTGATTCTACCGTGGGATATTGGGATGTCTCAGTTAGTGACATGAGAGGGTGAGGCATTTGCTGGCTTAGGCTTGGAGGGTGCTAAACCCCTACGCTACACTTTTTTCTTCATATTTTCTGTTTCCCTAATACTTGTAGATCAGTCCTCATTGGAGTGACTCTATCATAAAGCAATATACAAGCATTTTATTCCTGAACTTTTAGCTCTTTGGACTTCTCATATAATGAATAGATAAATATAAACAAGAGAAGTAGCATAGGAATAAGCTATTTTATGATGCCATAATCTCCGGTGTAAGGGAAGATGGACACTGCACTGAGCTGTTAATTTAAAAGATATCTGCAAGACTACGATATTATCTAAAATCCATTTTGTATAAATTTCTTTAGCTACTTTTCTCATGTTATAGCCATATCCTTGTAATAAACGAAATATGCATAATAACGATTACCTCTATGTAAGTAACAATTTGACACTGTTAGATGCTTCTTTCCTTTTTTTTGGTATGTTGATGGGTCAAATTACCAACTCATGCAGTTATCCACTCAGACTGTCAGAGGTTTAGAAAGAATTTTGAAGATGTTCGAAAGTCAAGGTTGTACAATTATACGATGTTTTATTTAGCTACAATTTTGTTGCATTAGAACTAAATCTGAAGCATAACATTCACTTAATTTTAGGAAAAGTAAGAAGAAAGACACTGAGTTGTACTAAAAAGGGCCAAAGATATAACAATGCATATTACCATCAAACTCGGAAAGTCTATTGACAGGTCGTCTGTGCAACTGGAGCAATTTCTTTCCAGAGTCAAAAGTAGAGGATTCTGTCACCAAATTCTCACATGACCAGAAAAGTGCCTATTAAATTATTGAAATAAGTAAACCTCAAAAATAATAATGGCCATATAAGGGCGTTAAAGGGTATTTTTAAAACAAACGAAAACAAAAGGCATAGCATCACTCATTCAAACCTGAAGATAGTTTTGAGATTGGATATTAAGTGCTTCAGGCATATAGAAAGCTGTGTCAAATGGTACACATATCCCAGGTACGAGCTCCTGAGCTGCTTCTTTACTAAGGGTATCTACTCTGCAGCTTGGAAGCGAAGTTTTGACATTCTGATCACATAAAGGAAGGTTGAGTGAAATAATTACTAGCCAGTCTATCTAGAATCTACTAGTTCAAGGAGATTACAGCATTCAATTTGGTCATATTCTTCAGATTCGTTGCCAGTCTTAAGATCCCCCTGAAGTCATCTGATTTCATCAGCAACATAGAGGAATGCTAAGACTCCAATGGAAAGCATGAAAGGCTAGAACAAAGTGTTAGTTTCAATAAAATTTAGTAGTTTCAAGTATCTTCCAATTCATTTCATAAAGTCTACAAGTTTGAGTATATAAAGAACCTTTGAAGTAAAAGATGTATTGCATTATATCATGTTACCCTTATAACACCAAAAAAACAAAAAAAGAAGAAAGAGAGAAAACAACATCAAGAGCTGATAATATATATTCTCAGCACAATTATAATATCATTTGTGAACACATGAGACCAAGTCACATCAGGACATTCAGAAGCAATGTAAAGAGTAAAGGGTTACATGCAAAGTTAAAAATTCTTTAAAAAATAAAATAACAAAATTAAAATTTTAAGAACAAGATATAATTAAACCTTTTCTGATAAGCAAAAGCTTTCACATTTTCATCAGATTGTCCAATTTTGCAGTCCCTGGAAACACTAGCTTCTTCAGCTACTTTCAAAAGCTTTATGCTATCTTTCCAACACTGAGCACCCTCCCAGAGAAGGTTTACTACATTAGCATTAATCCATCAGCAAGGGCTCCACATGAAAATCAAAACCTAGCACAGAAGTGGGATTTATATCACAAGAAAAATGAGATACCTTTTGGCGAATAAGGGTGAAGAAGACCCCCAGAAATCCCAGAGGCACCCCCACCGATGCCCACTTCATCATATATGTCAATTCTTAGGTCCAACTCCTTCGGACTGTGCTGCAATATTACTTATGACAAAACACAGAAAACATATAAAAAAAAAGTGATCAAAATCAAAATCAAAGCAAACTCTTGACAGAGAATTTTGCACTAAAAGAATATGTGGGTAAATTACTACTCCGTTCAATTTACAATATCTGTCACTTTGAAGAACTTTTCTTGTTTCAATATATCTGTCATTCTCATATTCCAATATAACATTCATTGAGCATTTTCTACTTTTACCTTACACATAAAGCACAATTAACATTACATTATAGATTAGCTATTAAATAGAGATATTTTTTTCCCATGGTATTCCCGACTCAGCAGATCAAAGACTAATATGACATGGATCGAAGCTCCATTTAAAGGGTTGCCACTAGCAAATAGGTTGCTACGTTTGAAAACCCCGGGACTTATTTAAGCGGGTGAATGAACTAACTACTCGACCAATTTAAGTTGGTAAAAAGAGATATTTTACTGAACAATTTTATAATCAATTCTTGATTTTCGTCCCAAATGACTAAAGTGACCGAAATTGTAAACGCCAGATAGTAACTGCTTAACGGTAACATTAGCTAAAGGAAACAATTTTGGAAGGAGACTAATCAGACTATAACAGTACCTTCAACAAATGCCAAACAACGGAGAGCCCAGCGAATCCAGCACCAAGCACCGCGCACCTAAAACGAAGAACCACCACGTGTCAGTTTTTTGTTAATCAAATATACTGAATACGGATTCCATGAATGTTATAATCAAAGAAGACAAGACCTGAGAGAACGTTGACTTAGAGAACAATGGAACCGAACAACTGGGGAAGGTGGGCGAGAAACACGATTGACAGCGTTAAGTTTGGAAGATGATGAACGGCGTAAAATGCAAGAATTAGGGTTCGGCCATAGATTGAGACCCTTCATTCCCACCTTTACGCCTTCTCAGCCTGCCTGCTTGCTCTATCTCTATGTAATGGAGGCAATGAGTGCCTTTTTTAAGACGAAGCAGCAAATAGATGCTATCTGATACCTATAGTCGAATTTGGTTACTCAGTTTTATTATCTCATCACTCGTCAGCCTATCACGGCTGAGGCGCTAAATATGTTTTCAACTCAGTTTTCACTTTTCAAGTCACATATGGCTAATTTTTTTTATCTTAAAAAAATGGTTAAATTTTACAGTAGTCTCTATATTTTTATTGAAATTGTAAATTAATCTTTATATTTTAAAAATTTATAATTGAGTCCTTTAAACTTTAAAAATACTTAACACTCATATCAAAACATCGAATGATAATAAGAGAGGATTAAATATAGCGAATTTAAAGACAAAAAAGCACGTTTTCAATCATAACACAAAATCAGAAAAAAAAAGTGTAAAACATGCAAATTCTATGAATAAATATAAGATTAGTGGATAAAATTCACTCAATTAAGCATAAGATGTACCACGAAATAGTGGTGCATTATTCCTAAACAAAATTTAAATTTTATAATTTAGTCCCTATCGTTCAAACAACGTTTGATTTAACAGAATATTCGTCTATATTCACTATTTTAAACATGTGAATTACACGTGTTTGACAATAAGGACTAATTTGTAATTTTAATAGAAGTATAGGGACCAAGTGTATAATGAGTAATTTGACTAATTTCCATAACAGCATACCACCCTTCACCCCATCCCACCATCCGTCGTCCTAGTTCTTCTGCCTTTACATTATCACCAAACCCAACCATCAACCCTCTGCCTCTAACCCTAAATGCAACAACTCTCGACTGCTCACAGCATCTTCAGCAGAGACGGGATCTTCATCATCATCGTGTCGATTATGGAGGAGATGGCTGTCGTTGTTGTTGTTGTTACCATCTCAAGTGCTGTTTGGTTTATTGTTGTTGTTGTTGTTGTTGTTGTTGTTGTTGTTGTTGTTGTTACCTCCGATAACGGAGGAAATGGTGGCTGCAATAGCGGCGGTGAAGTTAGGATCGGTGGTGATGGCTGCAGTGACGGAATCAGCCAGGGATGGCGGCTGATGCTATGGTTGGTTGGATTCCCGATTGGGAAGAGGCAATAACTTGTTGAGACAATTGAAGATCGAAGAATTTTGATTGATTATGTAGGGTTTGAGTCTCAAAGTTCTGCGGCCTTGAAAATTGGGTAACTGGAACAAAGGGACAACATTAAGAGGATGATGCTGCCTGATTGGAAGAGTGGAAGTATTATTAGTATTATTTGATGATGGTGAGTTTTGTGTGAGGTCCAATATGACAGTTGGGAATGGTGCCCAAGCTGAGAGTGTTGCCATGCTTCAAGAAGTAGAAGAAGTAGAGTCCGATAGAAAAATAGCTCTTACTAGGAGGTTTGGGTTCATGATTCCATCTGCACTTGACATGAAACCTGATAGTAATATGGTGGCAGCTGCTGTGGTGGTTGATGCCATGGCCATGGCTGCCAGTGAAGAAGGGAAGGGAAGAGGGGAAGAGAAAGGATAATGGAAGAAAAGGAAAAAGAAGAAGAGTACATTATGGTAAATGTGTATTTTTTTACAGTAAACGTTATTGAGAATCTAATTACAAATTTTAATATTTTATAGGGATCCAATTATAAACTTTTAAAGTGTGAGGACTAATTTGTAATTTCACTAAAAGTGTAGGGACTAACTGTATAATTTAACCTAAAAAAATTGTTACGTCAACGTTTTGGTTCCTAACAAAAAAATAAGAGAAGGACAAATAGGTCCCTGACCTTTTGCCCCGCGGATATTTTCGTCCCTAACCATTGAAAAATACTTTTAAGTCCATGACCTTCACAAAACTTGGACGGATCAGTTCCTCCATCCAAGACCCAACAGAAAAGTCTGACGTGGCTCTCGTAATGCTTGTCACGTATACGCGTGGGTCACGCATACGCGTCGCCTGGCAGATTTCCCTCTCATGCGTATGCATGGGTCACACGTACATGTCGCCATGAATTTAACAAATCCTCATTTCTTCATGAATTCTTCACTTTGCATGCTTTTTTCCATTTCTTTCAAGTCATTCTTGCTTTCAAAACTTTAAATCACTAAAATAAACATATCAAGGCATCGAATGGGAGAAAAGTAAATTAAATTTAGCAATTTAATAGCCCAGAAAACATGTTTTTAATCATTAAGCACACTTAGGAGAAATTCACAAAACCATGCTATTTTAGTAAATAAATGTGGAAAAAATTGATAAAATCTACCAAATTTAATACAATATAAACCATAAAATTGTGGTTCATCAACTTTTCCACACTTAAACATTAGCATGTCCCATGCTAAACTCTTGTGGTTCATCAACTAATATGCAAAATGCGTCTACCTACTTGGTTAAAATGAATCAATCTCCAAGAACATATATGAACAAGTAGGGCTAAGATAGTATGATGATTTATGAATTCTACTATTTTAAATCTCAAAATGAAGTATAAATATACTTGCAAGAAGAAATCTCGTGAAAGCAAGGAACAAGGGATTGAGCATCGAACCCTCACCGGAAGTGTTTGCATTCTAATCTCTCTAGTGTTTGAGGGTCGATTCTCTCAAATCTCTACTAATCTTGCTTTCTAAGGCTTGCTCTTTTTCTACCAATTAACATATATTCAATGCATGGATACACATATCAAGAGGTCTTTTCAAGGATTGTAATGGGGTTAAGTTTTTTTCTACTATTTGATGCCTTGATATGTTTGTTGGAGTGATTTAAAGTTTTGAAGGCAAGAATGGCTTGAAAGAAATGGAAAAAAAGCATGCAAAGTGGAGAATTCACGAAGAAATGAAGATTTGTTGAATTCATGGCGACGCGTACGCATAATAGGAAAGTCTCTCAAGCAACGTGTACGCATGACAAGCATTACGGGAGCCACGTCAGACTTTTCCGTTAGGTCTAATGGAGGCATTTGGATGGAGGGACTGATCCGTCCAAGTTTTGTGAAGGTCAGGGACTTAAAATTATTTTTCAATGGTCAGAGATGAAAATGTCTGCGGGGCAAAAAGTTAGAGACCTATTTGTCCTTTTCTCAAAAAATAATTATATAATTGGTTTCTAAAGTTTTTTGGTATTAGATAAATTGATTTTTCTTTTTTGACATTGTTCTGTTAAACAATAATGGAATAATCTGACGTATTATGTTAAGTATCAACCATTAACCACCACGTGTTAAATTAGGATAAATTAATCTCCTTAAAAAATTATTTTTCTAAAAAAATAGGTCCTAAAAAAATCATATATTTGACGGATAAGTTCTTAAAGAAATCCTATATCAGGCAAATAAGTTCATAATCATTTCATTTAATAGTCAACTAAATTATTTCATTTTTCCCGAAACCATATTTATACACCTAATTTTAATACTACTTCATAATCGCTTGCCTTATATAAACATAGTAACAGGTATGTAATTATCCTCACAAGACTACAATTATAATCACAGCAATACAAATATAATCACAATAATATAAACATAAACAATATAAATATAATCACAGTAAGTACAAAATATAATTACAACAATACAAATATATTTAGATCATATTAGAAGTATGTTTAGGCTCATAGGTATTAATGTAAAGATAATTTTTTCTATTGGATCTTGACCTAATGAATTATTTGAGTTAATACTCAAAATGGTTCCTGAAATTTGGAGGTAGACTCAATTTGACTCCTGAAATTTTAATTGACTCAATTTGAACCCTGGTGCACGAAAATTACTTCACACTATGTAATTCTGCACAACTAACCGGCAAGTGCACTGGGTCGTCCAAGTAAAACCTTACGTGAGTAAGGGTCGAATCCCACGGAGATTGTTGGCTTGAAGCAAGCTATGGTTATCTTGTAACTCTTAGTCAAGATATAATATCAATAATAATTTTTAGTTTTAATTGTAAAAAGTCAAAGGACATAAAATAAATAATTGTTACTCAATAATGGAGAATATGTTGGAGTTTTGGAGATACTTTGTCTTCTGAATTCCTGTAACATAATGCTTCCTCACTTTCAAAAGTGCAAAGTTCCTTCCATGGCAAGCTGTATGTAGGGCGTCACCGTTGTCAATGGCTACTTCCCATCCTCTCAGTGAAAATGGTCCAAATGCTCTATCACAGCACGGCTAATCATCTGTTGGTTCTCGATCATGTCGGAATAAGATCCATTGATCCTTTTGCGTCTGTCAGTACGCCCGACAATCGCGAGTTTGAAGCTCGTCACAGCTATTCTATCCTTGAATCATACTCGGAATACCACAGACAAGGTTTAGACTTTCCGAAATCTCATGAATGCCGCCATCAATCCTAGCTTATACCACGAAGATTCTGATTAAGGATTCTAAGAGATACTCATTCAATCTGATGTAGAACGAAGGTGGTTGTCAAGCACACGTTCATGGATTGAGAAAGGTGATGAGTGTCACGGATCATCACCTTCTTCATAGTGAAGCGCGAATGAACATCTTAGATAGGAACAAGCATGTTTGAATGGAAAATAGAATAATTGCATTAATTCATCGAGACGCTGCAGAGCTCCTCACCCCCAACAATGGAGTTTAGAGACTCATGCCATCAAAGAGTATATAATTTAGATCTAAAAATGTCATGAGATACAAAATAAGTCTCTAAAAGTTGTTTAAATACTAAACTAGTAACCTAGGTTTACAGAAAATGAGTAAACTAAGATGGATAGTGCAAAAATCCACTTCTGGGGCCCACTTGGTGTGTGCTGGGGCTGAGACTTAAGCTTCTCACGTGCCTGGTCTATTTTTGGAGTTGAACGCCAGGTTGTAACCTGTTTCTGGCGTTGAACTCCAACTTGTAACCTGTTTCTGGCGCTGAACGCCAGACTGTAACATAGAACTAGAGTTGAACGCCAGTTTACATCATCTATTTTCGCGCAAAGTATGGACTATCATATATTGCTGGAAAGCCCTGGATATCTACTTTCCAACTCAATTAAGAGCGCGCCAATTGGACTTCTATAGCTCCAAAAAATCCATTCCGAGTGCAGAGAGGTCAGAATCCAATAGCATCAGCAGTCCTTTTTCAGCCTGAATCAGATTTTTGCTCAGCTCCCTCAATTTCAGCCAGAAAATACCTAAAATCACAGAAAAACATACAAACTCATAGTAAAGTCCAGAAATATGATTTTTGCCTAAAAACTAATAAAAACCTACTAAAAACTAACTAAAACATACTAAAATCTACATGAAATTACCCCCAAAAAGTGTATAAAATATCCGCTCATCACAACACCAAACTTAAACTGTTGCTTGTCCTCAAGCAACTAGATAAATACAATAGGATAAAAAGAAATCAAGAAGCAATAATATCTCAGAGTTTTAAGTGAAGCTCAGATTCTAATTAGATGAGCGGGACTAGTAGCTTTTTGCTCCCAAACAGTTTTGGCATCTCACTTTATCCTTTGAAATTTAGAATGATTGGCATCCATAGAAACTCAGAATTCAGATAGTATTATTGATTCTCCTAGTTTAGTATGTTGATTCTTGAACACAGCTACTTCATGAGTCTTGGCCGTGGCCCTAAGCACTTTGTTTTCCAGTATTACCTCCGGATACATAAATGCCACAGACACATAACTGGGTGAACCTTTTCAGATTGTGACTTAGCTTTGCTAAAGTCCCCAATTAGAGGTGTCCAGAGTTCTTAAGCACACTCTTTTGCTTTGGATCATGACTTTAACCACTCAGTCTCAAGTTTTTTACTTGGACCTGCATGCCACAAGCACATGGTTAGGGATAGCTTGATTTAGCCGCTTAGGCCTGGATTTACTTCCTTGGGCCCTCCTATCCATTAATGCTCAAAGCCTTGGATCCTTTTCACCCTTGCCTTTTGGTTTTAAGGGTTATTGGCTTTTTCTTTTTCTTTATCCAATGATTCTTTGTAATTTTTTTCACTGCTTTTTCTTGCTTCAAGAATCAATTTCATGATTTTTTAGATCAGCAATAATATTTCTCTTGTTCATCATTCTTTCAGGAGCCAACAATTTTAACATTCATAAAATTCAAGATAAAAAATATGCACTGTTTAATCATTCATTCAGAAGACAAAAAGTATTACCACCACATATAATTAATTAGAATTTTCCTTATTAAATACTCGAAAAATATAAATTGCCTCTTTATTATAAAAATCTACTATTTTATTCATGTTTGATGATGATGAAAAAAATAAATTATGACTTAATTGAAAATAAAATCAAAATAGATATACTAATTACTACTACTTATATATAACTTCTAAGGTAAATTCCTATAATAACAACTATCACAGAGTTAAAGCTAAAATTAGAACTCAACAACCTTTATTTTTGGGAAGTGGATGTTCCTCTAGTCTGTGGGGTGCTTGGTCTTTCAAGAGATAATTTCTGACGCTTCAGTTCCTTTAAGTCACGCCCTTGCTCTTCTTGTTCCCTAAGCAATTTGCAAAGCATGCTATTTTGATTATCCTGTTCTTCCTTTATTTGGTCCATAGCTTCTTGCAACTTGGTAACAAATGCTTCAAGATATTCCCAATATTCAAATTGAGGGATTTCTGGGAGAAATTCCTGTGCTCTCCTTTTGATGGGGTCATCCTGCACTTGTTGTTTTTCCATTGTGGTTTTAGTGATTGGCCGCTCAACTGAGATATACTCAGTTATTCCCATCCTCACTCCATCATCTTTGCAGAGCATAGAAATTAAGCTTGGATAAGCCAACTTGGCATCTTTGGAGTTCTTGTTTGTAATTATGTAAAGTTCACATGAAATCAGTTGATGAACTTCCACTTTTTTCCCAACATAATGTAATGGATCATCACTGCTCTTTTAACGGTGACTTCAGAACGGTTGCTAGTGGACAATATAGAACGTCCAATGAAGTCCAGCCATCCTCTGGCGACTGGTTTGAGATCTTCTCTTTTGAGTTGATTTGGGACAACCTTGGTGCTGGTGGTCCACCTGGCTCCAGGGATGCATATATCCTCTAGAATCTTGTCCAGGCCCTTGTTTATTCTCATCATTCTCCTATTAAAGGAGTCTGGGTCATCTTTCAGCTAAGGTAGCTTAAAGATCTCCCTGATTTTGTCAGGGTGGATGTGAACAATCTTTCTCTGACCAAGGTCCGATAGTCATAGAGGGCAGTTCCAGATATTCTCTGCCTGTCTGTTTGCCACAGATTAGCATAAAACTCCTTAACCATATTCCTTCCCACTTTTGTTTCAGGATTAGCTAGGATTTTCCAGTTCCTGTTTCGAATTTGTTCTTGGATATCCGGATATTCATCTTCTTTCAAATCGAATTTGACTTCCAGGATCACTGATCTTAGACCCATTATTTTGTAGTAATGGTCTGAATGTTTTTTGGTTAAGAACTTCCCTTGATTCCAAAGTGATTTTGGAATACTCTCTTTCTTGCCTCTTGGAGTGGGTTGTTTTCCTTTAGGAGCCATGATCTTAGTGGGTATGGTTTAGTGATCACGGATAAACACACCAAACTTAGAGGTTTGCTTGTCCTCAAGCAAAAGAAAAGAAAGGAGAGGGATAGAAGGAGAGCTAGTGTCGAATGGTGGATGAGAGGAGAGAGGCCGAATGTGGATTTAAAAGGGAGGGGTGGGTTTTTTCAAAAATTTTAAAAAGATAAGATAGAAGATATGATTTATAAAAGATAAATATGATAAGAAAAAGATATAATTTAAAAAATAAAAAGTTGTGAATGATATTTGGAAAAGATAAATCTGAATTTTTATTTTGAAAAGATTTTAAAAGATAATTGAGTTTTGAAAAATTTGAAAAAGAGTTTGATTGGATTGGAAAAAGATTTGTGTTTATGAATTAAGATACATTTGATATTTTTGAAAAAGGGATTTTATAAATTAGGATTAAAATTTTTGGAATTGAAGGATGAGAGTTTGTAACATGTTTATGCAAGAAATCATGAATTAAAACATAAAAAATTAAAAAATTGTGAAGTAAAAATGAATTTACCTCCTCCCCACCATCCTGGCGTTAAACGCCCAAACGCTGCATGTTTTGGGCGTTTAACGCCCGTTTGCAGCTTCTCCTAGGCGTTCAACTCCCAGCTGTTGCTTCTAGCTGGCGTTGAACGCCAGGAACTCCTTTGTCACTGGGCATTTTTCTAAACGCCCAGGATGTTATGAATCTGGCGTTGAACACCCAGAAGGTGTTTCTTTCTGGCGTTCAACGGCCAGAAGATGCTTCTTTCTGGCGTTCAATGCCCAGATGGCTGCGTTGAATGCCCAGTGAGTGCTTCTTTTGGGCGTTCAGCGCCCAAAACAGCTCTTATTGGCTTTTTTTCGCACTAGTGAGCTTCTTTTTGCTATTTTATCCTCTGAATCCTTCTATAACTCTGTGAACTCAAGCAATTGCTATTTTACCTTGAAGATAATTGACATAAACCTGTAAAAATTAATTAATTAACAAATAAGTCTTGTAAATGGCTGGGTTGCCTCCCAGCAAGCGCTTCTTTATTGTCTTTAGCTGGACTATTACTGAGCTTTAATCAAGTCTCAGTTTTGAGCATTCTTGCTCAAAATTGCTTTCAAAATAATGTTTAACTCTCTGTCCATTAACAATGAACTTTTTGTTAGAATCATTATCCTGAAGCTCCACGTATCCATATGGTGACACACTTGTAATCACATATGGACCTCTCCACCGGGATTTCAATTTCCTGGGGAATAATCTGAGCCTATAATTAAATAGCAGAACTTTCTGCCCTGGCTCAAAGACTCTGGATGATAATTTCTTATCATGCCATCTTTTTACTTTCTCCTTGTAAATTTTTGCATTTTCGAAAGCATTGAGTCTGAATTCCTCTAGCTCATTTAACTGGAGTAATCGTTTTTCTCCAGCTAACTTGGCATCAAGGTTTAGGAATCTGGTTGCCCAATAGGCCTTGTGTTCCAGTTCCACTGGCAAGTGACAGGCTTTTCCATACACCAACTGGTATGGAGAAGTTCCTATAGGTGTCTTGAATGCTGTTCTGTATGCCCACAGAGCATCATCCAAGCTTCTTGCCCAATCCCTTCTACAGTTAATCATAGTCCGTTCCAGGATTCTTTTAAGTTCTCTATTAGAGACTTCAGCTTGCCCATTTGTCTGTGGATGATATGGAGTGGCCACCCTATGGCTAACCCCATATCGAACCAAAGCAGAGTAAAGCTGTTTATTGCAGAAATAAGTGCCCCCATTACTAATTAGTACTCTAGGGATACCAAATCTGCTGAAGATGTGTTTTTGGAAGAATTTCAGCACTGTCTTAGTATCATTAGTGGGTGTTGCTATAGCTTCTACCCATTTGGATACATAATCCACTGCCACCAGAATATAAGTGTTTGAGTATAATGGCGGAAAAGGTCCCATGAAGTCAATACCCCACACATCAAACAACTCAATCTCCAAGATCCCTTGTTGAGGCATGGCATAACTGTGAGGCAGATTGCCAGATCTTTGGCAACTGTCACAATTAAGTACAAACACTCGGGAGTCTTTATAGAGAGTAGGCCAGTAGAAGCCACATTGGAGGACTCTTGTGGCTGTTCGCTCACTTCCAAAATGTCCTCCATACTGTGATCCATGGTAGTGCCAGAGGATCTTCTATACTTCTTCTTTAGGCACACATCTACGGATTACTCCATTTGCACATCTCTTGAAGAGATATGGTTCATCCCAAAGGTAGTACTTTGCATCCGTGATCAACTTCTTTGCTTGCTGCCTACTGTATTCTTTGGGTATGAACCTCACTGCCTTGTAATTTGCAATGTTTGCAAACCATGGAACTTCCTGGATGGCAAAGAGTTGCTCATCTGAAAAGTTTTCAGAGATCTCAGTAAGAGGGAGGGACGCCCCTTCTACTGGTTCTATTCGGGACAGGTGATCTGCTACTTGATTCTCTGTCCCTTTTCTGTCTCTTATTTCTATATCAAACTCTTACAGAAGCAACACCCATCTTATGAGTATGGGTTTTGAATCCTGCTTTGTGAGTAGATATTTAAGAGAAGCATGGTCAGTGTACACAATCACTTTTGATCCTACTAAATAAGATTTGAACTTGTCAATGGCGTAAACCACTACAAGTAACTCTTTTTCTGTAGTTGTATAGTTCTTCTGTGTGTCATTTAGAACATGACTGGCAGAATAAATGACGTGCAGAAGCTTGTCATGCCTTTGTCCCAACACTGCACCGATGGCATGGTCACTGGTATCACACATTAATTCAAATGGTAATGTCCAGTCTGGTGCAGAGATGACTGGTGCTGTGACCAGCTTAGCTTTCAGAGTTTCAAATGACTGCAGACACTCTTTATCAAAGATAAATGGCGTGTCAGCAGCTAGCAGATTACTCAGAGGTTTAGCAATTTTTGAAAAATCCTTTATAAACCTCCTATAAAATCCTGCATGCCCCAGAAAGCTTCTGATTGCCTTAACATTGGCAGGTGGTGGTAATTTTTCAATTACCTCTACCTTAGCTTGATCCACTTCTATTCTCTTGTTCGAAATTTTGTGCCCAAAGACAATTCCTTCAGTAACCATAAAGTGACATTTCTTCCAGTTTAAAATCAGGTTAGTCTCTTGGCACCTCTTTAGAACAAGTGCTAGATGGTCAAGACAGGAGCTGAATGAGTCTCCAAATACTGAAAAGTCATCCATGAAGACTTTCAGAAATGTTTCCACCATATTAGAGAAAATTGAGAGCATGCACCTTTGAAAGGTTACAGGTGCATTGCACAGACCAAATGGCATCCTTCTGTATGCAAATACTCCAGATGGACATGTGAATGCTATTTTCTCTTGATCCTGGGGATCTACTGCAATTTGATTATAACCTGAATATCCATCCAGGAAGCAGTAGTATTCATGACCTGCTAGTCTTTCTAGCATCTGGTCTATGAAGGGTAAAGGAAAATGATCCTTTCTGGTAGCTGTATTGAGCCTTCTATAATCAATACACATACGCCACCCTATAACTGTTCTTGTAGGAACCAGTTCATTTTTTCATTATGAACCACTGTCATGCCACCCTTTTTAGAGACGACTTCGACATGGTTTACCCAGGGGCTATCAGAAATAGGATAAATAATCACAGCCTCTAGTAATTTAGTGACCTCCTTCTGTACCACCTCCTTCATGGCTGGATTTAGCCGCCTCTGTGGTTGAACTACTGGCTTAGCGTCACCCTCCAATAGGATTTTGTGCATGCATCTGGCTGGGCTAATGCCCTTAAGATCACTGATGGACCACCCAAGGACTGTCTTGTGTGTCCTTAGCACTTGAATTAGTGCTTCCTCTTCTTGTGACTCTAAGGTAGAGCTTATGATCACAGGGAAGGTATCACCTTCTCCCAGAAATGCATATTTCAGGGATGGTGGTAATGGTTTGAGCTCGGGTTTAGGAGGTTTCTCCTCTTCCTGAGGGATTTTCAGAGGTTCTATTATTCTCTCTGGTTCCTCCAGATCAGGCTGAACATCTTTAAAGATATCCTCTAGCTCTAATTCGAGACTCTTAGTCATATTGACCTCTTTTACCAAAGAGTCAATAATATCAATGCTCATGCAGTCATTTGGGGTGTCTGGATGCTGTATAGCTTTGACAACATTCAACTTGAACTCATCCTCATTGACTCTCAGGGTTACTTCCCCTTTTTGAACGTCAATAAGGGTTCGGCCAGTTGCGAGGAAAGGTCTTCCTAAAATGAGAGTTGCACTCTTGTGCTCCTCCATTTCTAGCACCACAAAGTCAGTGGAAAAGGTAAATGGCCCAACCTTGACAATCATGTCTTCAATCACGCCTGATGGGTATTTAATGGAGCCATAAGCAAGTTGGAGACATATCCGGGTTGGTTTAACTTCATCAGTCAACCCAAGATTTTTGATAGTAGATGCAGGTATTAGGTTGATACTTGCCTCAAGATCACATAGAGCTTGCTTGGTACAAGTACCCTCTAATGTGCATGGTATCATAAAGCTTCTGGAGTCTTTAAGCTTCTCAGGTAAGCTTTTCAGAATGACTGTACTGCATTCATCAGTGAGGTAGACTTTTTCAGTTTCCCTCCAATCTTTCTTATGACTTAAGATCTCTTTCATGAACTTAGCATAAGAGGGTATTTGCTCAAGTGCCTCTGCAAACGGAATCTTTATTTCAAGAGTCCTGAGATAGTCTGCAAAGCGGGCAAATTGCTTATCCTGTTCCGCTTGGTGGAGTTTCTGAGGATAAGGCATTTTGGCTTTGTATTCCTCAACCTTAGTTGCTGTAGGTTTATTGCCTACAGATGTGGATTGAGAAGCCTTTTTAGAGGGGTTGCTATCAGCACTAGTATGTGTCTGATCTCCCACTGGCGTTTGAATGCCAGGGGTGGAAGCTGGAGTGGCGTTAGACGCCAACTCCTTACTTGTTTTTGGCGTCTGAACGCCAGAACTGTACTTTCTTTGGGCGTTCAACGCCAATTTCTTGCTTGTTTCTGGCGTTGAACGCCAGGACTGAGCATGGTTTGGGCATTCAACGCCAGCCTTCCACCCATTTTCTGGCGTTTGAGCGCCAGAATTATTCCTCTTTGGGCTCTTACTGTCCTCAGATGGATTTTGGGTAGTTTGCTCATTTCTTGGCTTCCTGCTACCTTGAAGTGAGGTATTTAATATTTTCCCACTTCTTAATTTAACTGCTTGGCACTCTTCTATTATTTGTTTTGATAACTGCTCTTCTGTTTGCTTTAACTGTAATTCCATATTCATATTAGCCATTCTTGTTTCTTGTAGTATCTCCTTGAATTCGGCTAGCTATTTTGTTAGAAAATCCAATTGCTGATTGAATTCAGTAACTTGTTCTGTAGGACTGAGTTTAGCAGTTACTGTTTTAGTCTCTTCTTTCAAGGAAGGTTCACTACTCAGGTACAGATGCTAATTTCTGGGAACTTTATCAATGAGCTCTTGAGCTTCTTCTATTGTCTTTCTCATGTGTATAGATCCACCAGCTGAGTGGTCTAGAGAAATCTGAGCTCTCTCTGTAAGCCCATAATAGAAGATGTCTAACTGCACCCACTCTGAAAATATTTCAGAAGGGCATTTTCTTAGCATCTCTCTGTATCTCTCCCAAGCATCATAAAGGGATTCATTATCTCCTTGTTTAAAGCCTTGGATGCTCAGCCTTAGCTGTGTCATCCGTTTTGGAGAAAAATAGTGATTCAGAAATTTTTCTGACAGCTGTTTCCATGTCTTTATGTTGTCCTTAGGTTGGTTATTTAACCACATCTTAGCTTGGTCTTTTACAACAAATGGAAACAGTAACAATCTATAGACATCCTGATCTACTTTCTTATCATGTACTATATCAGCAATTTGTAAAAACTGTACCAGAAACTCTGTAGGTTCTTCCTGTGGAAGACCGGAATACTGGCAACTTTGCTACACCATGATAATGAGCTGAGGATTCAACTCAAAACTACTGACTCCGATGGAGGGTATAAAGATACTACTCCCATATGAAGCAGTAGTGGGGTTAGCATATGACCCCAGAGTCCTTCTGGACTGTTCATTTTCACTTAAGTCCATAATGGAGAAAGGGAGATGATGTGAATTTATTTTATTATATAGAAAAATTTCGAAATAATAATAATAAAATAAGATAAAATAAACACGACAATGAAAATAAAAATAAATAAAAACAAAAATAAAAATAAAATAAAAAATTAAAAATATTTTATGAAGATTTTCGGAAAAGTGAGGAGAGAGAAAGTGGTTAGGATATTTTTGAAATTGAAATCTAAATAATTTTTTTTAAAAATTCGAAAAGATGGCTTAAAATAAGTTAGAAAAAATATTTTTTTTTTGAATTTTGAATTTTATGATGAAAGAGAAAAACACACAAAAGACACAAGACTTAAAAATTTTTAGATGTAATACTCCTTGTTTTCGAAAATTTTGGAGGAAAAACACCAAGAAACACCAAACTTAAAAATTTTAAGATCAAAACACAAGGAAGACTCAAGAACACCTTGAAGATTCACAAGACAACAAGAACAAAAGAAAGAACACCAAACTTAAAATTTTTAGAAAACCAAAATAAATTTTCAAAAATTAAAGAAAATTAACAAGAAAACACCAAACTTAAAGTTTGGCACAAGATTCAATCAAAGAAAAATTATTTTTGAAAAAGATTTTAAAAAGAAGATACCCAATTGCCAAGAACATAAGCCAACGCTCTAGCCAATTGAGCTATAAATGTAACGTGTTTTAATATTATATATAAAAAATATTTTTGAAAACTAAAATTTTGAAAAAACACAAGGAAAACATGAAAAACACAAAAAAATAGGAAAAACCAAAGATCAAACAAGAAAATTTGACAAGAACAATTTGAAGATCAAGGAAAAATAAATAACATGCAATTCAAAAATTTAATGGAAAATATAAAATATGCAATTGACACCAAACTTAAAATATAAAACTAAACTCATATAAAAATTAAAAATTAATAAGGAAAAAAATAATATTTTTGAAAAATCTTTGAAAAGAAAATAAAGGACTCAGATTTAATGACTCTATAGCATCAAAAATAAATTATTCCTAATCTATGCAACAAAATAAACCTTTAGTTGTCCAAACTCGAACTATCCCCGGCAACGGCACCAAAAACTTGGTGCACGAAAATTACTTCACGCTATGTAATTCCGCACAACTAACCAGCAAGTGCACTGAGTCGTCCAAGTAATACCTTACGTGAGTAAGGGTCGAATCCCACAGAGATTGTTGGCTTGAAGCAAGCTATGGTTATCTTGTAACTCTTAGTCACGATATAATATCAATAATAATTTTTAGTTTTAATTGTAAAAAGTCAAAGGACATAAAATAAATAATTGTTACTCAATAATGGAGAATATGTTGGAGTTTTAGAGATGCTTTGTCTTCTGAATTCCTGTAACATAATGCTTCCTCACTTTCAAAAGTGCAAAGTTCCTTCCATGGCAAGCTGTATGTAGGGCGTCACTGTTGTCAATGGCTACTTCCCATCCTCTTAGTAAAAATGGTCCAAATGCTCTGTCACAGCACGACTAATCATCTATTGGTTCTCGATCATGTCGGAATAAGATCCATTGATCCTTTTGTGTCTGTCACTACGCCCAACAATCGCGAGTTTGAAGCTCGTCACAGCTATTCTATCCTTGAATCCTACTCGGAATACCACAGACAAGGTTTAGACTTTCCGGATTCTCATGAATGTCGCCATCAGTCCTAGCTTATACCACGAAGATTCTGATTAAGGATTCTAAGAGATACTCATTCAATCTGATGTAGAATGGAGGTGGTTGTCAAGCACACGTTCATGGATTGAGGAAGGCGATGAGTGTCACGGATCATCACCTTCTTCATAGTGAAGCGCGAATGAACATCTTAGATAGGAACAAGCATGTTTGAATGGAAAACAGAATAATTGCATTAATTCATCGAGACGCTGCAGAGCTCCTCACCCCCAACAATGGAGTTTAGAGACTCATGCCGTCAAAGAGTATATAATTCAGATCTAAAAATGTCATGAGATACAAAATAAGTCTCCAAAAGTTGTTTAAATACTAAACTAGTAACCTAGGTTTACAGAAAATGAGTAAACTAAGATGGATAGTGCAGAAATCCACTTCTGGGGCCCACTTGGTGTGTGCTGGGACTGAGACTTAAGCTTCTCACGTGCCTTGGCTGTTTCTGGAGTTGAACGCCAGGTTGTAACCTGTTTCTGGCGTTGAACTCCAACTTGTAACCTGTTTCTGGCGCTGAACGCCAGACTGCAACATGAAACTGGTGTTGAACGCCAGTTTACGTCGTCTATTTTCGCACAAAGTATGGACTATTATATATTGCTGGAAAGCCCTGGATGTCTAATTTCCAACCCAATTGAGAGCGCGCCAATTGGACTTCTGTAGCTCCAAAAAATCCATTCCGAGTGCAGAGAGGTCAGAATCCAACAGCATCAGCAGTCCTTTTTCAGCCTGAATAAGATTTTTGCTCAGCTCCCTCAATTTCAGCCAGAAAATACCTGAAATCACAGAAAAACACACAAACTCATAGTAAAGTCCAGAAATATGATTTTTGCCTAAAAACTAATAAAAATCTACTAAAAACTAACTAAAACATACTAAAATCTACATGAAATTACCCCCAAAAAGCGTATAAAATATCCGCTCATCAAACCCCTAATTTTTAATAAGTGACTCACGTTAGCCCTTCTATTATTCTCCATTAACGGCACGCTTACCTGAAACGTTAAGTGACACCTGGACCCATTACGTGACCTAATAAAGCTTTGCTGACATGAGGAAAAAATTTTTAAACTCAATTTAGTCCCTTTTAATGAATATAAAACCCTAACAAATGTCAAATTCCTAAATTGATATCGTTATTTGGGTGTTGAAAAAGATGATGAAAAATATCAACCAAAATTTCAAAAACTGCAATAGATCTCATTTATATAAAAGTTTGTTCCCTTTTTCTATCATAAGTACTTCCTGCATTTAAATTTTTTTGTACATAGAACAACAATGCTAATATTATTATTATGTGTTAACGTATTTCTGAGTGATATGTTTGTTCATATTTTCTCAAGTTTAGACATATTTAAATAAATAGTAGATAAATTCACGACCTGTCAGACTCAGTGGCCAGCCTATGTCGGACCAATGACTTATTAAACCAAGATTTTTGGAAGCATCTTACTACCAAGCCCGTATGGACCATACAAAAAATCCAAAACGTGGCAAGAGAATACATCAATCATGAGGAAGTTAGCCAGGTGGTGGCAGCTAACAAACGGCAGCCAACCAACCCTCCTCCCCGCCAGCACGGGTATCTTGAGAAAACTAAAGAGCCTCCCAAGGATGGGGCTTCGAAAAACAGTTCAACTCATTCCCCCCGGGTGGGGAACATGAACTATACCCCTTCACGGCCCCTATTGTAGAAGTTTACTAACATATCACGGATAAGGGCATCCTACCGAAGCCTCGACAGTTGAAGGACATGACAAGCAGGAACAAGAGCTTGTACTGTTGGGTTTGTTGACAACAAATACAAGTCTTTCGATGAGATCCTGTAGGAGGAGACATTGATGGGATTCCTAACAATATGCTAATCTCAATGAACTGGAATCAAGACTTAATGGCCTTGATATTTAGGAAGAGTTTTAGGACATAGCAGGCATCCGTCTTTTATCTTAAATTGATTTGTGGTCATGATCTACTGTAATTTAGATTTCTGAATTTCATATTTCTATGTCTCATAAATTTTATAGCTTACTAGTTATATGTATATGTTTGGCAAGACAAGAAATGGTATTAGCTTTATAATCTTTTGGACTCAATTATTTTTTTTGTGGCTGTTCATTATCTTTGGTTGGTTAATCTATTCTCTTTCTTTTATATTAATGTAATATTAATGGATATTAATGTATAGGAATTACTTAAAATACATAACCATGGGTTTGAACTTTTAAGGCCATGTAGTAAACATAATTTTTCAAAGTATGCTAGGCATTTCCTTTATGATGACTAATATGTCTGAGATTGTTTTGGTGTTATCCATTTTCATAGCAAAAAAATTGATTTTGTTGGGGTGTAGATCATATAGCCATAGTTTTTTATGCACATATTCTTAGGATGGAGAAGCACTATTAATGTTAAATATTAAATAATTTGAGTAATTTTTTAAGAGTTTTTTTTAAATTAACTTACTTTTCACAAATATCTAATACAAAAATAATTTTTAAGAGTATTTTTCTTTCCTGTTTCCTTTAGGATGTTGTATTATATTATTTTAAGGGTACTTTAAGATAAATATAAATTACATATAAATAAAAACAAAAAAAAAATAAAATACTATCTTTTGAATTCCTTTTCTCTAAAAAGAAAATTTACTTATTTAAGGAATTTAAAAAGACAATTCTAAAAAGAGTACTACTCTTTTTCCTTAAATTTTATATAATTGGTACATGTATATAATTTATTAGATGTATATAATTTATTATATTTAATATTTTACTTATTAACGTGAAATTTTGGTGGCTTTCTTTGTAGTCTATTTATTGTGGGTCCTTTGTCTACCTTACAATTTGTTACTATATATGAGACTACTTCTTCCCTTAGATCAAATCGATTCTATATTCAAACACAAATTGAATTTCTTTTCTTTTACAAATATCTTCCATTACTTGCTCTTATATTCTGTTTTTATATATTCTTCTCTTTCTTTGTAATGAAGCCATGTCCAACAAATTTCCCGCATATCTCCAGTCGCAACACAGGCAATAATTTGGTGGTCCATACAAGTCATTCTAGAAACTCCGATGATAATTTATCTGTTCTGCTGGATGAATTGATTTTGAAATATTTCTGATGGGAGATGGAAAAACTATTGGCAAGGGTCGGTGTTTGTCCCGAGACTGGTATAACATACTGGCTCAGACCTAAACATCTGCGCGTGTTATGTGTTGAAGGGTGGTCTGGGTGTGCTCATGCACCTCGATAACCCTCTGAAAGATGGTGACCCTGGTCAACCTGCAATGTTTGATCTTGAAATCAGGAGTGAAATCCGTCTCGGAGAGTCTATTTCTTGGAAGTGGTTTATGTTTGTAGGGTCAGGATCTGGCCTGTTATGCACAAGGTATAGTGTAGATGGTTTAATCAACTCAGTTGTCATGTGGAATCTATTTACAACGTATATACTGCGTTTGTTTGATCCAAGCTAAGTGAAATATCACTTTAACCACCTTTCGGGTTGGTCAGCATATTCCTTTGTGGATATGCCCGTTGTTTTTAATTTTCGTATAATATCTCTGTGTAAACCAATAGTGAATAGTGCTGGTTATAACATGTTTGTCTTTAATTCTTCCACCAGTTGATAGACAAATGTTGTTCACATACCAAACATTGTTGATACACTGTCGGATACTCACGCAATAAAGGATGGGGCAGTATTTTGGGTCAATAGTGTTGATCAGTATGAAAAAAAATCGTTCTCAGTTCTAAGGTATGATTCTAAGTGGAGTGAATTAAAATTTTAAACCGGATCTCGTGTAGACAATAATTTCTTGGTTATTGTGAATGATAACATATGCTTTATATACTTTGAAAGATTGTCGGTTGACAATAAAATTCATATGGGGAGTATTACTGGTGGGGCATCAAGTACCCTAGGCTGGGGACGATATATTTACATAGGTGGTGTATTTATTTCGGATCTTCCAACTATTTCCTTTGGCATGGATCTCTCTGGAGTGAATCATTCTATTCGAGGTGTTGATCTAGTTCACCCTTCATATGGTTCAGCTACATCTAGCCTTCATTTTTATAGTATTAATTTGGGTAATGATATGGTAAGTTATTTCGAATGCATTCAGTGAGCATCTGTTGTTAGTTACTGGCTTATGGCAGCTTACAAATGAATGTTGGATACAATCTGATACATGGTTCTCACAATCTTGAAGTGCATTATTATTAGAAGTTATAATTTGTAGTAATTTAAGGCAACTGTGTATGCAGCCTCATGTGTGGGACAAAAGTTTCAATTACTATGTCCATTAGGCTGATAATTATGTTTAATACTATTTGTTTTGCTTACTTTAATGTAATTTTATTGCAGTTAAGTGTGGTTGTAGTTGGGTTAGGAAGTTTGTACCATTGTTAATACCTTCATGTATCTAATGTCTAATTATATGATTATGTGAAGTAGTGGATCAATTAGTACTGTGTTAATGGTATTGGCTTTTATAATTTATATTACTTAGCGCATTTGATTTACCAACTTCATGATTAAATTGAAGGCTTGCGTTGGTGCTAACCAGGGTTTGTTTTTGAAGTAAGCCCTTGACATAATATGGAATTACTTATAATCTGGTGTTGTTTATAGTGTGGCATTACGTTTTATTATATTGAGTGGAAAAAATTTATTAGAATATGTTTGTGATGTTTGATTTAAGATTTGGGTGTCATTGTTATAATTAAAACGAAGCAGTATTACCATAAAATTGACTCGACCGGAGACATTAATATTTCGAAATTTATGGCTTCACGGTGTTGCAATGAAAGATGAATTAATTCAAATTATGTATGGTTGCAGTCAAAGACTCAAGAGTACTTGCTTGGTTATCACCAGGTCTTGGCAGTTTTGAAACTTAACTAGGGAGAGTTGAAATTTTTTTCAAGCCTTTTATCTTGCGTATGTTTTCCAAATTTGAAAGTTTTAAGAGTTGTTGGGTCTATTTTTTAATACAGTAGGATTGTGTGTTTTGCATTGTATAATAATATTATGATTTGATTCCATGTTAAGGTAACACACCGTGGCCTTTCTGATATGGTTTCCTAATCTATGAGCTTATCCTGATTGTAAAACCAGAATTTAAAATTATGGTGATAAGGTGACAGGTCATACATATTAGTAGATTATAAATCATCAATATAAAGGGAGTACCTTACTCGAGTTTAAAGGTATGGCTACCAATATTATTTATTGGTAATTAATGTTGTGGTCTTTTTTACACTTCAGTAGTTTATAGATTACCTACAACTAGATATGGTCATTTCCCTGGATAGGATGTGATTAGTCCTTCAATCTGCCATTCCATTCCTACACAATTTTTAGCCAAAAGAAGTAGGCAATTTTTTTTTATTTTTTCACTGTATTAATATTTAACACGAAAGCCACCCCTTTTTTTTAATAATATAGTATTGCATATATTTATTGGTTTAGTCTACCTAACGATGGTAATCCAAATTTCCCACCTCCTACTCACATAACTTGATTAAACTATTATCTACCCCTGAGCTTCTCATTCATCTATAACATTTAATAACTTTAGAAATTTTGTTTTGTTTCTCCCGTCATATATTACGTTAAATGTTGATCTTAATATGTTAATCACGAGTTGGTGGTCTACTAAATATAAGAGGACAACTAAGGTCATACTCATATTCATATTCATCTAAATGTCCAGTTTAAGAATAATTTTTTGCTGAAATAATATAGATTTGGACGTAATTTGTTAAGTAAGTGGAGAAAATTTTCGTTCATCAGGTATTCCCGCTAGTGTAATGCTCTTTTGGTAGTTTGATTTTTCAATCGTGATCCCAAATATTTTGGAAAAGAAATGGCGCTCTGTTATCTTTTTTTGAAAGCATTATTAAATTCTAACGAGTATTTATTATTTCATATATCATTTTTTGTTGTTATTTTTGTATGTAAATTATATATATATATATATATATATATATATATATATATAAAATATAGACACATTTATATTTGATACTATTATAATTTTTGGGATTAATTATTTCTTGCATATTATGTATTTAATTTATTTATTAATTAATGTACTCTGTTATATATATGTTAAGATTAATTAATGTACTCTATTATACCTATAAGCGTGAAAAACAATAAACTTTTACCTCTTTGTAATATATGTATCATTATTATGTATTTTTAAGTTTCTAATTCTAAACGGTTTATAGTTCATGAACATGTTAAAGTATATCATGTTAAGGTATGAAAATATGTGAAAGTTTACTATTGTAAAAAAATGGATTAAAATATTATAAGTTCTATGCATAGAATGTATCTATTTTTTTAGATAGATAGAACTATAGTAGTATGTATTCTATAATGTTGTTTTTTATTTTTTATATCTTAGCTGTTTTTATTTATTTTGGCAGTCTTATTCAAAATTTTAAATCTTTTAATACTTTATAAGTAGGACTCTTATTGTCACATATCCATCCAGTTATTGCCCACCCTCTCCCCACATTTTCCCACCTTTCCACACCTTTCCACACCGTATCAAATATCAACTTTCAGTATGACTTTCATTTTTATTTTTTTCGAAAGTCTTTATTTCATTTTGTGGACCATGGGTAGATTGCTAATCTCTTTCATTCGTTACCATTTCTTTAAATTTTAACGTTGATTTCTATTTTTAGATAAATATTTGTTCATTGTACTTCATAGTATATATTTAATATTATGTTAATATTGTTAGAATGTACCTTTCGGTCATCATTGGGTGGAGATTCTGGGGATGATTATCAACTGAACTTCTATAGGTTGATGTTCATTTCAATAAATCTAGCATCCGTACGTCAATTTATGTAGTAAATTGCGTTATAATTTGTGGCGTTATATTGTACATACAATATAGGTTTGTTTTGTTTTTACAGGTGAGAGTTCCCATTCTTGGCTCGTTCTATCGAGCTTTTGTTAATCAACTAGGGGATTTTGTATCTTTATAGATAATTATGAAAATGAATTTAGGGTAATGTTGGACAAGAGTGGAGCCTTTGTTCACTTTGCAGAGGGATTTCAAAGTATGGTTCGACACTATAATATTATATATGAAGTCTGGATGCGTATATATTATAAGAGAGACAATGTTCTTTCTATCTCGATCTGAAATTTTGATGGGTCTCGGATTGTGTATCCTAGACCAAATCAACTAATAACAATTTCCTTACCCCATGTAGATTGCAACTCTTTAGGTTGTGTCTGGGGTCTAGCAACGAACAATGCTTTAGTTGAGGAGGGGGACTTTGTACCTTATTATCGTTTTTCATATATACCTCCGTTGTCTCTCCGGATGACACAACCAATCGCCCTTCCTCCACCAAGCCCTTCCTTCATGATATAGGGGACTAGCCATCGTAGTTCAGGGGGATCGATTCACATTGCTACAACGGGCTTTACCATTCAAAGTCGTCGTCAATACTCTAATGCTCAAGGTGCTATTGGATAGGTTCGGGCTAACAATGAAGGTAAATGAATATGAAAACAAGTCAATCTATACCCACAGTAACTAATCTTTTTAATGGTTTTCTTACACGGTTAGGTTGTTAGTTTAATTTTTTTTTATATATAGTCAAGTTTAGGGTAAATGTGGATAGGCATCCTTTGATATTTGTTTGCTTCAGTATTGTGACTCATTAGCTCTATTTTGGATCTTTTTCTTATGTAGATGCTAGGGCTGGAAGCTTTTTAAATTGGTTACATCAAACCTAAAGCAATGCAGCATCATTAGTTGTGTGAGAAAGATACGAGTTGTAGTTTATTATGCTTACTAAAGTTGATTCTATGGTTTATCCGTCAAGTCTAAAGTTTATTATGCTGACTATATATAGTGTGTGAGAGTTTGTGTGTATTTTGGTGGCGTTCAGTTTGAATCTATGCTGTGTTCTTTTAATTTGGTAAGCTGAAATTTATCATAGTCTCTATTTTAAGTACTAAATTGTGTGTGTGTGTGTGTGTGTGTGTGTGTTATTTATTTATTACTTATTTATTATTCTGATGGTGAATAATTTGATGAAATAGTTACGTGTCACTCAATAGGGATTCTTCATCGTGCATGGCCCTTGATGTCTATTATCCTTCAAAGGAAGAAACTCTCTTGGTTATGCTCTGTATAATAAATAAATAGAATCAACAAACGGTATAATGAATAACTGCACATCTAATCTAGAACAATTAAATCGGTGTCGTTTATTGTAACATACTTAATTACCGATCTTACTATATCACGTGTGTCCATAGTTGTAATTTTTTTGGTTGGATATTAAAGGAGTTAAATATTTATTCTATTTTTCTATGTATCGTATTTTTCTTAAAAATAGATATTAATAAATTCGAAAGCGAAAACACTAACTGAATGGAGTGTTAAGATAAATATATTATCGGCGTCAGTAGAGAAAGACTAGGTAGTAACTTTTACATTTTGTGATGGACATAATTGTCCTTTTGAACCCCTGTGGATATCATCTTCTTCTCTTCTTTGACTTTTAACACATCCAACTATCACACGGCACAAATAACTATCTCCTGAATCAATTTTTTATGAAACATTATTGAGTACTCTATATTGGTGGTGCACAGGAACTACCCCTGAGGAAAAAGTTTTCATCATTTCATGTAGCTTGCTTGCATATATGTATCGCATATTCTTGCAGTATCGATTGCCTAATGTTTTCGGTTACTTTTAAAATTTTGTGAAACTTTCAAGATTGCCTTCACCTCTCTCTTCTGCTCCCATGCTCCACCGACATGATGTCTTTGTATTTTCCTTCTTCTTCGTATCGTTCCCTCTCTTCTGCAATCTATGAGGTCCATCCCATGTCTCCTTATTCTCAAAATATTCCTTCTTTTTCAGATACTACAAAAACAACACAAGCATTTTCCCAGCTTTTCTCATTCATCCATTGCGTTTAAAACAGTAACTTCAATTTCTCTTTGATTCTTGGAAAACCAAAAGTTTATCATTTTGTTTACATTTGTAATAATACCAAAGCCAAATTATATCAGAAGAATATAAGGTCATTTAATGAAATGTTTGCATTTACCTCAATGGGGGAAAAGATACAAGACAAATTAAATAAGGGTTCTACTCCACCAATATTTGTGATAAATGGTCAGAATTATCACTCAATTGGTAGTTTGTTGCCTGAGCATTCAAGTAAACCGAAATTTGCCCAGTTATATATATACGATACAGAAAATGAGATCCATAATAGGATGTCTTCTGTTAGGTAAGTTCTTTATATTTTAGAGGATTTTTCTTTTAGTGATTGTATCATTTGTTTTAATTGTTCTACTAATTTATCTTTTGTTTCAGTCTATGCGCAGTATTAAATCCAGTGAGTCTGCCATTGAATGTCATATAGTTGCTGCTTTGAGGGACATACTCGATGCATACAATCCGCTCGCTAAATCTTTTCGTTATGCAACAGATAGATGGACGAAAGATCAAAAAACGGATATAAGACTTCGATTAATAAAGAAGAGGGATACCGATGGCATAAGATATAATCTGCCTACTGTATCTGAAGTTACAGCACAGATTATTGGTGATATAGATTCAGATGAATCTAATAGGGATGTTATACTCGAGCCACACTCACCAATATTGAACCGAATTGATGTTAAACGCCCTTAATATCTTGCACTACAATATCCATTACTCTTTCCTTATGCAGAAGATGGATTTAGGACTGATCTTTTTATCTCTGAGGATAGAATGCGTAAAAACAAATATAAGAAGGATATAATCAGTATGAGAGAAATTTTTTGTTTAGGATTCAAATAAGAGATCATGAGTCATCAGTTTTAACTAGATCTAGACAGTTGTTCCAACAGTTTTTGGACGATAGTTATACAATGGTTGAGTCTGAGCGATTGCAATTTCATAGGTATAATCAAAAGAAGTTTCGAGTGCACAAGCTGAACGGTCTACATGAATGTCTGGTGCAGGGAGAGACAATTGCAGCAAAAACTGGTAGGCGGGTAATACTCCCTGGTACATTTGTTGGCAGTCTGAGATACATGTATAACAATTGTAAGGATGCATTTGCTATTTGTTGCTATGCTGGATATCCAAGCTATTTTATCACTATCACATGTAGTCCTGAATGGAAAGAGATTAAAGAATGTGTATCTCCTTACTCTTTGAAACCTGAAGATAGGCCAAACATTATATGTTGCATCTTTAAGATAAAGCTTGAGGAGTTGATCAGTGATTTAAAAAAGAGTGATGTGTTTGGAAAGCCAAGAGCAAGTTAGTCAATTATAGTCATTTACCTTTTTCCTTTGTATTTTATGGAACTATTTATTGAATTCTCACTTTTTTTCGTCTTTTTTGTTTTGTTTAAGTAGTTTCTACCGTCGAATTCCAGAAGAGGGGACTTCCACATTGCCACATATTGCTCTTTTTACATCTAGATGTAAAGCCACATAATTCACAAGACATCGATTTCCATTTCTCTGCAGATACACCTAATCAGTCTCAAAACCCAATGCTATATTTTTTGGTTAAGAGATTCATGGTTCATGGTTCATGTGGTGTGCTTAATCCAAAGAGTCCATGTATGGTGAATGGAAAATGCTCCAAATTCTTTCCTATGAGTCCACGAGCCAAAACCACGATAGATGAAGCAGGATTTTCCAAATATATGAGACCTGACAATAATCGAACAATCTTGAAGAAAGATGTTTGTCTTGACAACCGGTTTATAGTGCCCTATAATCCACAGTTACTAGCAAAATATGGTTGTCATATTAATGTTGAGTACACCTGTCTGTCGGCTGCCATTAAGTATCTATTTAAGTATGTTCATAAGGGCAATGACCGAGTTACAACATCATTTTTCAAGGTTGACGATGGATTTGGTTCAGCTGTACAAGTAGATGAGATACAAAATTATTATGATTGTAGGTACATTTCTGCTTGCGAAGCTGCTTTGAGGTTATTTGGTTTTGAAATTCATTACAAAGAGCTGAACGTCATTAGATTTCCATTTCATCTTCCAGGTCAACAGTCAGTAATATATGAAGATAATGATGCAATTGATAATGTTGTATAGACTGCTAACCAAAAGGTAAGCATGTTTATGGCTGGATGGCTGCAAATAAAGAATTTAAGTTTGCACGGACTCTTAATTATGTTGAATTTCCTTCCTACTTTGTTTGGGACAAATAGAGTTATGATTAGAGATTGCGGAAGCAGGGCCAAGTCATTGGTAGACTGTCACATATGCCTTAGGGACATGGAGAAGAATATTATTTAAGGTTGCTACTAAATCTGAAGAAAGGGTGCACTTCATTTGAGGATATAAGAACCATTGATGGTATTGTACACGATACGTAGAAAAAGGCTTGCTACGTGCTTGGACTTTTGCAAGATGACAAAGAATATATTGATGCATTAAAAGAGACAAGTCTATGGGCTTCCTCCGATTATATTAGGAGACTATTTGTGGTCTTGCTAACATCAAATAATATGGGAAGACCAGAGTATGTGTGGCAGCAATGTTGGGCTTATTTCTTGGATGATATTATATACGAACTAAAGAAGATGTCTATGGAAAAAAGGTTGGTATCGGGGTATTCTTACATCGATATACACAATTCTAATATATGTATGTTGCCTTATTAATTTGGTACTATTCTTTTAAAGGATCTTTTGCTAACACTTTTCATTTACCCCTTTTTTTGTAAAAGTTCATGTACATGATAATAAGGGAATATCCAAAAATGCCATTTCCAGAGAATGTTATTGCCTAATGGAAGAATTGCGCACTCGCGCTTTAAGGTCCCATTAAGCATTGGTGAAGACTCGATTTGCAACATCAAACCTGGTTCATCGCTTGTAAGACTCATCTCATTTTCAAATTTAATAATTTGGGACGAGGCTCCAATGTTAAGTAAGTTTCGCTATGAAGCGTTAGACAAGTATTTTAAGGATATACTCCGATTTGATGAAGGTTTCAGAGCAGATCTTCCTTTTGCTAGTAAAGTTGTTGTCCTTGGCGGGAATTTTTGACAAATTCTTCCAGTGGTTCCGTTTGGATCACACGAAGATATTGTTCGTGCTTGCAAGGTGTTATAGTTACGTCAAAATATGAGGCTCTCTAGAGATTATGTGAATTACCATGATAAAGAGACCATGGATTTTGCTGCATGGTTGCTACAAGTTGGTGATGGATTGTTGGGGGACAACATAGCTGGGGAATCCAAAATACAAATACCTCATGAGTTTCTTTTGACATCTGAGAAATCTTCATTAGGCGATTTAGTTAATTTTGTCTTTCCTAATCTGCTAAATTCACTGTCAAATTATGATTTTTTCAAGCAAAGATGTATTTTGGCTCCTACTCTCAATGTTGTGTCAGAAGTTAACACCTATGTCATGTCACTAATTCCTGGTGAGCACAGAGAATATTTGAGTTCTGATTATGTATATACAGAGGAAGGTAACATGGAAGCTGAACTATACACGATGAGTCCAGAGATGTTGAATTTGATTAATTTTTCAGGAATTCCACAACACAAGTTAGAATTCAAGTTTGGTGTTCCCGTAATGCTGTTACAAAACATTGATCAGTCAAATGGGTTATGTAATGGAATAAAGCTCCAAGTTTGGCGACTTGGAGATCATGTTGTGGAATGTTTGATTCTTATAGGTCGCAACGTTGGCGATGTTCCTCGCATGAATTTGGTCCCTAACAACGAAACACTAGCAGTGAAATTTACACGTAGACAGTTTCCATTGATGCTATCTTTTGCAATGACAATAAATAAGTCTCAAGGATAGACTTTATCCATGGTTGGAGTTTATCTTCTAAGATCAGTATTCACACATGGACAACTATACATGGTTCTTTCGAGAATCAAGAACAAATCTAATCTCAAGATGTTGATCTTAGATACCAATGGAGTTTTCACTAGACATACCATAAATGTCATTTACCGAGAAGTATTTAGCAAATTAGGAATATCTACTTATTAGGTTATATATTTAAATTTTTGTATTATGCTAGATTTGTTTGTCCCAGTATTTTTTCGGTTTGATAAATGATATGACTTCTAAGGTTTTTTGTTAAATTATGTAAGCTTAATTTAACTCATCATTTCACATGTAATATATGGCTTCATTTTAATAAAATATAATAACATAAGTAAAGGAAGCAAGTATTTAAAAGAACATGCATTCATCGTATCCGTGCTTGGCATGGGTGATAAAACTAGTAACTTCTCAGATAAATGGGACCTATCAAGCCAAAGATCCCAATATGAAGAAATACTTGGAGGAAACACAAGAACAATTAGCCTTATTCTAGGGAGCAGAGGTCAGGCATATTACTCGAGAATTGAACAGTCGAGCTGATGCCTGATGAGCGGATATTTTATACGCTTTTTGGGGGTAATTTCATGTAGATTTTATTATGTTTTAATTGGTTTTTAATAGAATTTTATTAGTTTTTAAGCAAAAATCATATTTCTGGACTTTACTATGAGTTTGTGTGTTTTTCTGTGATTTCAGGTATTTTCTGGCTGAAATTGAGGGAGCTGAGCAAAAATCTGAGTTAGGCTGAAAAAGGACTACTGATGCTGTTGGATTTTGACCTCCCTGCACTCGAAATAAATTTTCTGGAGCTACAGGAGTCCAATTGGCGCGCTCTCAACGGCGTTGGAAAGTAGACATCCAGGGCTTTCCAGCAATATATAATAGTCCATACTTTGCGCGAAGATAGACGATGTGAACTGGCGTTCAACGCCAATATCATGCTGCTGTCTGGCGTCCAGCGCCAGAAACAGGTTACAAGTTGGAGTTCAACGCCAGAAACAGGTTACTACCTGGCGTTGAACGCCCAAAACAGCCCCAGGCACGTGAGAAGCTTAAGTCTCAACACCAGCACACACCAAGTGGGCCCCAGAAGTGGATTTCTGCACCAATTATCTTAGTTCACTTATTTTCTGTAAACCTAGGCTACTAGTTTACTATTTAAACAACTTTTAGAGGATTACTTTGTACCTCATGACATTTTAGATCTGAAATTTGTACCTTTTGGCAGCATGAGTCTCTAAACTCCATTGTTGGGGGTGAGGAGCTCTGCAGCGTCTCGATGAATTAATACAATTGCCTTTGTTTTCCATTTAAACACGCTTGTTCCTATCTAAGATGTTCATTCGCGCTTAAACATGAAGAAGGTGATGATCCGTGACACTCATCACCTTCCTCAAATCCATGAACGTGTGTCTGACAACCACCTTCGTTCTACATCAGATTGAATGAGCTTCTCTTAGATTCCTTAATCAGAATCTTCGTGGTATAAGCTAGAATTGATGGCGGCCACTCTTGAGGATCCGGAAAGTCTAAACCTTGTCTGTGGTATTCCGAGTAGGATTCAAGGATTGAATGGCTGTGACGAGTTTCAAACTCGCGATTGCTGGGCGTGATGACAAACGCAAAAGGATCAATGGATCCTATTCCAACATGATCGAGAACCAACAGCTGATTAGCCGTGCTGTGACAGAGCATATGGACCTTTTTCACTGAGAGGATGGGAGGTAGCCACTGACAATGGTGACACCCTACATACAGCTTGCCATGGAAGGAGCCTTGCGTGTGGAGAAGGATTTCAAGGAAGAGTTGAAGTTCAAGGACAAAGCATCTCCAAAACTCCAACATATTCTCCATTACTGCATAACAAGTATTATTTAATTCACACTCTTCTATTTATTCGCAATTTCAACCTGATAATAATTCTTGTTATCCTGACTAAGAATTACAAAATATCCATTGATTGCTTTAAGCCAACAATCTCTGTGGGATCGACCCTTACTCACGTAAGGTATTACTTGGACGACCCAGTGCACTTGCTGGTTAGTGGTACAAGTTTGGATAACAGTTCTTTTAGTAACATTAATACTCCAAATTCGTGCACCAAGTTTTTTGCGCCGTTGCCGGGGATTGTTGAGTTTGAACAATTGAAGGCCTATTTTATTTCTTAGATTAGTAAGATTTTGGCAATTGGGTCAGAGTCTTTTATATTCTTTTCAAAAAAATTTTTTTTTTCAAAGATATTATTTTTCCTTATTAATTTTTAATCTTTTTTTGTAAGTCTAGTGTTTTGTTCTAAGTTTGGTGTCAATTGCATATTTTATATTTTTCTTTGATTTTTCGAATTATTGTTCCTCATTGTTCTTTGATCTTCACGTTGTTCTTGTGTATTCTTCTTGTTTGATCTTTAATTTTTCTTGTTCTGTGTCTTTTCTTGTTTCACTTGTGATCTTTTCAAAGCATTAGTTTTCCAAAAGGAATATACCTATTCAAAACAAGTGTTATATTTACTGCCCAATTGGCTAGAGCATTCTTTTATGTTCTTGATAATTGGGTATCTTCTTTTTAAAATCTTTTTCAAAAATAATTTTTCTTGATTTAATCTTGTGCCAAACTTTAAGTTTGGTGTTTTCTTGCTAATCTTTTCATAATTTTCGAAAATTTTATTAAAATTTTCTAAAAATTTTAAGTTTGGTGTTCTTTCTTTTGTTCTTGGTGTTCTTGTGAATCTCCAAGGTGTTCTTGAGTCTCTCTTGTGTTTTGATCTTAAAATTTTTAAGTTTGGTGTTCCTTGGTGTTTTCCCTCCAAAATTTTCGAAAATAAGGAGCATTAGATCTAAAAATTTTAAGTCTTGTGTCTTTTGTGTGTTTTTCTCTTTCATCATAAAATTCAAAATTCAAAAAAAAAATTTATCTTTTCTAACTATTTTTAAGCCATATTTTTGAATTTTTTTTATAAAAATTCAGATTTCAATTTCAAAATTTCTCAAATTTTATCCCTTTTAAGAATTTAAAAAATAAATAAATAAAATAAAATAAAATAAAATAAAACTATTTTATCTTTTTCAAAAATATCCTAACCACTTTCTCTCTCCTCACTTTTTCGAAAATCCTCACAAAATATTTTTAATTTTTATTTTATTTCGTTTTTATTTATTTTATTTTATTTTATAAATTAAATTTTTATAAAATAAATACTATCAACATACATATCATCTCCCTTGTTCTATCATGGAATTAAGTGGAAATGAACCGTCCAGGAGGACTCTGGGGTCATATACTAACCCCACTACTGCTTTATATGGGAGTAGCATATGTATACCCTCCATTGGAGTTAGTAGCTTTGAGTTGAATCCTTAGCTCATTATCATGGTGCAACAAAACTGCCAGTATTCCGGTCTTCCACATGAAGAACCTACAGAGTTTCTGGCACACTTTTTACAAATTGCTGACACAGTGCATGATAAAGAAGTAGATCAGGATGTCTACAGATTATTATTGTTTCCATTTGCTGTAAAAGATCAAGCTAAGAGGTGGTTAAATAACTAACCTAAGAACAGCATAAGGACATGGAAACAGCTGTCAGAAAAATTCCTGAATCACTACTTTCCTCCAAAACGGATGACACAGCTAAGGCTAAGCATCCAAGGCTTCAAACAAGGAGATAATGAATCCCTTTATGATGCATGGGAGAGATACAGAGAGATGCTAAGAAAATGCCCCTCTGAAATGTTTTCAGAGTGGGTGCAATTAAACATCTTCTACTATGGGCTTACAGAAAAAGCTCAGATTTCTCTAGATCACTCAGCTGGTGGATCTATACATATGAGAAAAACAATTGAAGAAGCTCAAGAGCTTATTGATACAGTTGCCAGAAATCAGCATCTGTACCTGAGCAGTGAATCTTCCATGAAAGAAGAAAACAATACAGTAACTGCTGAACTCATTCCTGTAGATCAGGCTAATGAATTCAATCAGCAGCTGGATTTTCTAACTCAGCAGCTAGCCGAATTCAAGGAAATACTACAATAAACAAGAATGGCTAACAGGAATATGGAAGTACAGTTAAAGCAAACAGAAAAGCAACTGTCAAAACAAATAGCAGAAGAATGCCAAGCAGTTCAATTAAGAAGTGGGAAAACATTAAATACTTCACTTCAAGGCAGCAGGAAGCCAAGAAATGAACAAATGGCCACTCAAAATCCCTCTGAGGACAAGCAGAGCCCAGGGAGGAATAAGTCTGGCGCTGAACGCCATGACCATGCTCATTCCTGGCGTTCAACGCCAGAAACAAGCATGAATCCGGCGTTGAACACCCAAAGGGGGCACAATTCTGGCATTCAGACGCCAGTAACAGATAAGGAGTTGGCGTCTAACGCCACTCCAATTCCCACCCCTGGAATTCAAACGCCAGTGGGGGATCAGTCACATACATGTGCTGATAACAACCCTTCTAAAAAGGCTTCCCAATCCACTTCTATAGGTAATAAACCTGCAGCAACTAAGGTTAAGGAATACAAAGCCAAAATGCCTTATCCTCAAAAACTCCGCCAAGCAGAACAGGATAAGCAATTTGCTCGCTTTGCAGACTATCTCAGGACTCTTGAAATAAAGATTCCGTTTGCAGAAGCACTTGAGCAAATACCTTCTTATGCTAAGTTCATGAAAGAGATCTTAAGTCATAAGAAGGATTGGAGGGAAACTGAAAAAGTCTACCTCACTGAAGAATACAGTGCAGTCATTCTAAAAAGCTTACCTGAGAAGCTTAAAGATCCTGGGAGCTTTATGATACCATGCACATTAGAGGGTACTTGTACCAAGCAAGCTTTATGTGATCTTGGGGCAAGTATCAACCTGATACCTGCATCTACTATCAGAAAGCTTGGTTTGGCTGAAGAAATCAAACCAACCAGGATATGTCTTCAACTTGCTGATGGCTCCATTAAATACCCATCAGGCGTGATTGAAGACATGATTGTCAAGGTTGGGCCATTTGCCTTTCCTACTGACTTTGTGGTGTTGGAAATGGAGGAGCACAAGAGTGCAACTCTCATTCTAGGAAGACCTTTCCTAGCAACTGGCCGAACCCTCATTGACGTCCAAAAAGGGGAAGTAACCCTGAGAGTCAATGAGGAGGAGTTCAAGTTGAATGTTGTCAAAGCTATGCAATATCCAGACACCCCAAATGACTGCATGAGTGTTGATCTTATTGACTCTCTGGTAAGAGAGGTCAATATGACTGAGAGTCTCGAATCAGAGCTAGAGGACATCTTTAAAGAGGTTCAGCCTGATTTGGAGGAATCAGAGAGAATAATAGAACCTCTGAAAATCCCTCAGGAAGAGGAGAAACCTCCCAAACCCGAGCTCAAACCATTACCACCATCCCTGAAATATGCATTTCTGGGAGAAGGTGATACCTTTCCTGTAATCATAAGCTCTACCTTAGAGCCACAGGAAGAGGAAGCACTAATTTAAGTGCTAAGGACACACAAGACAGCTCTTGGGTGGTCCATCAGTGATCTTAAGGGCATTAGCCCAGCCAGATGCATGCACAAGATCCTATTGGAAGGTGACGCCAAGCCAGTGGTCCAACCACAAAGGCGGCTGAATCCAGCCATGAAGGAAGTGGTGCAGAAGGAGGTCACAAAATTACTAGAGGCTGGGATTATTTATCCTATTTCTGATAGCCCCTGGGTAAGCCCTATCCAAGTCGTCCCCAAGAAAGGAGGCATGACAGTGGTTCAAAATGAAAAAAATGAACTGGTTCCTACAGAACAGTTACAGGGTGGCGTATGTGTATTGATTATAGAAGGCTCAATACAGCCACCAGAAAGGATCATTTTCCTTTACCATTCATAGACCAGATGCTAGAAAGACTAGATGGATATTCAGGTTATAATCAAATTACAGTAGATCCCCAGGATCAAGAGAAAATGGCATTCACATGTCCATCTAGAGTATTTGCATACAGAAGGATGCCATTTGGCCTGTGCAATGCACCTGCAACCTTTCAGAGGTGCATGCTCTCAATCTTCTCTGATATGGTGGAAAAATTTCTGGAAGTCTTCATGGATGACTTTTCAGTATTTGGAGACTCATTCAGCTCCTGCCTTAACCATCTAGCTCTTGTTCTAAAGAGATGCCAAGAGACTAACCTGGTTTTAAACTGGGAGAAGTGTCACTTTATGGTGACTGAAGGAATTGTTCTTGGGCACAAAATTTCGAACAAGGGAATAGAGGTGGATCAAGCTAAGGTAGAGGTAATTGAAAAATTACCACCACCAGCCAATGTTAAGGTAATCAGAAGCTTTCTGGGGCATGCAGGATTTTATAGGAGGTTTATAAAGGATTTTTCAAAAATCGCCAAACCTCTGAGCAATCTGCTAGCTGCTGATACGCCATTTATCTTTGATAAGGAGTGTCTGCAGGCATTTGAGACTCTGAAAGCTAAATTGGTCACAGCACCAATCATCTCTGCACCAAACTGGACATTGCCATTTGAACTAATGTGTGATGCTAGTGACCATGCCATTGGTGCAGTGTTGAGACAAAGGCATGACAAGCTTCTGCACGTCATTTACTATGCCAGCCGTATCCTAAATGACGTACAGAAAAACTACACAACCACAGAAAAGGAGCTACTTGCAGTGGTTTACGCCATTGATAAATTTAGATCCTATTTAGTAGGATCAAAAGTGATTGTGTACACTAATCATGCTGCTCTTAAATATCTACTCACAAAGCAGGATTCAAAACCCAGACTCATAAGATGGGTGTTGCTTCTGCAAGAGTTTGATATAGAAATAAGAGACAGAAAAGGGACAGAGAATCAGGTAGCAGATCACCTGTCCCGAATAGAGCTAGTAGAAGGGGCGTCCCTCCCTCTTATTGAGATCTCTGAAAACTTTCCAGATGAGCAACTCTTTGCCATACAGGAAGTGCCATGGTTTGCAGACATTGCAAACTACAAGGCAGTGAGATTCATACCCAAAGAATACAGTAGGTAGCAATCAAAGAAGCTGATCACGGATGCAAAGTATTATCTTTGGGATGAGCCATATCTCTTTAAGAGATGTGTAGACGGAGTAATCCGTAGATGTGTGCCTAAAGAAGAAGCGCAGAAGATCCTATGGCACTGCCATGGATCACAGTATGGAGGACATTTTGGAAGTGAGCGAACAGCCACAAGAGTCCTCCAATGTGGCTTCTACTGGCCTACTCTCTATAAAGACTCCCGAGTGTTTGTACTTAATTGTGACAGTTGCCAAAGATCTGGTAATCTGCCTCACAGTTATGCCATGCCTCAACAAGGGATCTTAGAGATTGAGTTGTTTGATGTATGGGGTATTGACTTCATGGGACCTTTCCCACCATCATACTCAAACACTTATATTCTGGTGGCAGTGGATTATGTATCCAAATGGGTGGAAGCCATTGCAACACCCACTAATGACACTAAGACAGTGTTAAAATTCCTCCAGAAACACATCTTCAGCAGATTTGGCACCCCTAGAGTATTAATCAGTGATGGGGGTACTCATTTCTGCAATAAACAGCTTTACTCTGCTTTGGTTCGTTATGGAGTTAGCCACAGAGTAGCCACTCCATATCATCCACAGACAAATGGACAAGCTGAAGTCTCTAATAGAGAACTTAAAAGAATCCTGGAATGGACTGTAATTAACCGTAGAAGGGATTGGGCAAGAAGCTTGGATGATACTCTGTGGGCATACAGAACAGCATTCAAGACCCCTATAGGGACCTCCCCATACCAGCTCGTGTATGGAAAGGCATGTCACTTGCCAGTGGAACTGGAACACAAGGCCTACTGGGCAACCAGATTCCTAAACCTTGATGCCAAGTTAGCTGGAGAAAAACGATTGCTCCAGTTAAATGAGCTCGAGGAATTTAGACTCAATGCTTTCGAGAATACAAAAATTTACAAAGAGAAAGCAAAAAGATGGCATGATAAGAAATTGTCATCCAGAGTCTTTGAGCCAGGGCAGAAAGTTCTACTATTTAATTCTAGGCTCAAATTATTCCCCGGGAAATTAAAATCCCGGTGGAGAGGTCCATATGTGATTACAAGTGTATTACCATATGGATACATAGAGCTTCAGGATAATGACTCTAACAAAAGGTTCATTGTTAATGGACAGAGAATTAAACATTATCTTAAAAGCAATTTTGAGCACGAATGCTCAAAACTGAGGCTTGATTAAAGCTCAGTAATAGTCCAGCTAAAGACAATAAAGAAGCGCTTGCTGGGAGGCAACCCAGCCATTCACAAAATTTAATTTTATTTGTTTTTGTTAAATTTTTACAGGTATAAGTCAAAGTATCTTCAAAAGGTAAAATAGCAATTGATCAAATTCACAGAGTTACAGGGAAATTTGGAATCTCACTGGCATGAAAAAGCTAGTAAGAAACATTTTGGGCGTTGAACGCCCAAAAGAAGCACCCACTGGGCGTTCAACGCCAGTAAGGGTAGCCATCTGGGCGTTAAACGCCAGAAAGGAGCATCTTCTAGGCGTTGAACGCCAGAAAGAAGCTCCTTCTGGGCGTTTAACGCCAGAACTACAGCATCCTGGGCGTTTAGAAAAACGCCCAGTAACGAAGGACTTCCTGGCGTTCAACGCCAGAAACAAGCAACAACTGGGCGTTGAACGCCCAGGAGAAGCAACAATTGGGCGTTAAACGCCCAAAACATGCAGCAGTTGGGCGTTTAATGCCAGGATGGTGGGAAGGAAGTAAAATTCGTTTTTCTTTACAAATTTTCTAAATTTTTATGTTTCAATTCATGATTTCTTGTTTAAACATGTTTCAAAATACCATCCTTCAATTCCAAAAATTTTAATCCTAATTTCTAAAATTTCTAATTTTTAAAATCTCTTTCTCAGAAATGACATATCTTAATACATAAACATAAACCTTTTTCCAATCCAATCCAATTCTTTTTCAAAAATCTTTTTCAAAACATAATTATCTTTTAAAATCTTTTCAAATTAAAAATTCAGATTTTTATAAATATCATTCATATCTTTTTATCCTTAAACTATATCTTTTTTATCTTTTATAAATCATATCTTTTATCTTATATATTTTTCCTATTTTCGAAAGCCCACCCCCTCCCTCTATATATTCACTTCGGCGCCCCCTCTCACCATCCACCATTCCACACTTGCTCTCCTCCTATCCCTCTCCTGTCTTTTCTTTTGCTTGAGGACAAGCAAACCTCTAAGTTTGGTGTGTTTATCCGTGATCACTAAGACCATGGCTCCTAAAGGAAAACAACCCACTCCAAGAGGTAAGAAAGAGAGTATTCCAAAACCACTTTGGAATCAAGGGATGTTCTTAACTAAAGAACACTCAGACCATTATTACAAAATAATGGGTCTAAGATCAGTGATCCCGGAAGTCAAGTTCGATTTGAAAAAAGATGAATATCCGGAGATCCAAGAGCAAATTCGAAACAGGAACTGGGAAGTCCTAGCTAATCCTGAAACGAAAATAGGAAGAAACATGGTTAAGGTGTTCTATGCTAATCTGTGGCAGACAGAAAGGCAAAGAATAAATGTAACTGCTCTCTATGACTATCGAACCTTGGTCAGAGGAAAGATTGTCTGCATTCACCCTGACAAAATCAGGGAAATCTTCAAGCTTCCCCAACTAAAAGATGACCCAAACTTCTTTAATAGGAGAATGATGAGGGTAAACAAAGGCCTGGACAAGATTCTAGAGAATATATGCATCCCTGGAGCCAGGTGGACCACCAGCACCACTGGCATCCCAAATCAACTCAAGAGAGAAGATCTCAAACCAGTTGCCAGAGGCTGGCTGGACTTCATTGGGCGCTTGGTGCGCGAAATTGTGAACAATACTTTTTCACAACTCTCATAATCCCCAGTCATGAACCCCAAAAACTTTGTGGCTCAATACTATGGCATTACACAACTTCGCACAACTAACCAGCAAGTGCACTGGGTCGTCCAAGTAATAAACCTTACGCGAGTAAGGGTCGATCCCACGGAGATTGTTAGTATTGAAGCAAGCTATGGTCATCTTGTAAATCTTAGTCAGGCAAACTCAAATAGTAATGGTGATGAACGAAAATAACATAAAAGATAAAGATAGTGATACTTATGTAATTCATTGGTAGGAACTTCAGATAAGCGCATGAAGATGCCTTCCCTTCCGTCTCTCTGCTTTCCTACTGTCTTCATCCAATCCTTCTTACTCCTTTCCATGGCAAGCTTAAGCAAGGGTTTCACCGTTGTCAGTGGCTACCTCCCATCCTCTCAGTGAAAGCGATTGCATATGCTCTGTCACAGCATAGCGGAATTCATCTGTCGGTTCTCAATCAGGCCGGAATAGAATCCAGTGATTCTTTTGCGTCTGTCACTAACGCCCCGCCCTCAGGAGTTTGAAGCACGTCACAGTCATTCAGTCATTGAATCCTACTCAGAATACCACAGACAAGGTTAGACCTTCCGGATTCTCTTGAATGCCGCCATCAGTTCTCGCCTATACCACGAAGACTCTGATCTCACGGAATGGTTGGCTCGTTTGTCAGACGAGCACTCGGTTGTCAGGCGATCAACCATGCATCGTGCAATCAGGAATCCAAGAGATATTCACTAGGGCCTTGATCGCTTGTAGAACAAGAGTGGTTGTCAGTCACCTTGTTCATGGGTGAGAATGATGATGAGTGTCACGGATCATCACATTCATCAAGTTGAAGAACAAGTGATATCTTGGACAAAGAACAAGCGGAATTGAATGGAAGAACAATAGTAATTGCATTAATACTCGAGGTACAGTAGAGCTCCACACCTTAATCTATGGTGTGTAGAAACTCCACCGTTGAAAATACATAAGCATAAGGTCTAGGCATGGCCGAATGGCCAGCCTCCCAATGATCTAAGATAGCATAAAAATGAAGATAGCTACCAAAGTCTCTTAAGATCTAAAGTGATCAAAAGATTCCAAAGATCAAAAGATTTCTAATACAATAGTCAAAGGTCCTACTTATAGAAATCTAGTAACCTAAGGTGTACAGAAATGAGTAAATGACATAAAAATCCACTTCCGGGCCCACTTGGTGTGTGCTTGGGCTGAGCAATGAAGCAAATTTCGTGCAGAGACTCCTCTTGGAGTTAAACGCCAGCTTTGGTGCCAGTTTGGGCGTTTAACTCCCATTTGGGTGCCAGTTCCAGCGTTTAACGCTGGGATTTCTTGAGGTGACTTTGAACGCCAGTTTGGGCCATCAAATCTTGGGCAAAGTATGGACTATCATATATTGCTGGAAAGCCCAGGATGTCTACTTTCCAACGCCGTTGAGAGCGCGCCAATTGGGCTTCTGTAGCTCCAGAAAATCCACTTCGAGTGCAGGGAGGTCAGAATCCAACAGCATCTGCAGTCCTTTTTGGTCTCGGAATCAGATTTTTGCTCAGGTCCCTCAATTTCAGCCAGAAAATACCTGAAATCACAGAAAAACACACAAACTCATAGTAAAGTCCAGAAAAGTGAATTTTAACTAAAAACTAATAAAAATATACTAAAAACTAACTAGATCATAACAAAAACATACTAAAAACAATGCCAAAAAGTATACAAATTATCCGCTCATCACAACACCAAACTTAAATTGTTGCTTGTCCCCAAGCAACTAAAAATCAAACAAGATAAAAAAGAAGAGAATATGCAATGAATTCCAAAAACATCTGTGAAGATCAGTATTAATTAGATGAGCGGGGCTTTTAACTTTTTGCCTCTGAATAGTTTTGGCATCTCACTCTATCCTTTGAAATTCAGAATGATTGGCTTCTTTAGGAACTCAGAGTCCAGATAGTGTTATTGATTTCTCTTAGTTAAGTATGATGATTCTTGAACATAGCTACTTATTGAGTCTTGGCTGTGGCCCCAAGCACTCTGTCTTCCAGTATTACCACCGGATACATACATGCCACAGACACATAATTGGGTGAACCTTTTCAGATTGTGACTCAGCTTTGCTAGAGTCCCCAATTAGAGGTGTCCAGGGTTCTTAAGCACACTCTTATTTGCTTTGGATCACAACTCTTTATTTCTTTCTATATTTTTTTTTCGTTTTTCTCTTTTTTTTTCGACTTTTTTTTTAAATAGCTTTTTCTTGCTTCAAGAATCATTTTAATGATTTTTCAGATCCTCAGTAACATGTCTCCTTTTTCATCATTCTTTCAAGAGCCAACATTCATGAACCACAAATTCAAGATACATATGCACTGTTTAAGCATACATTCAGAGAACAAAAATATTGCCACCACATCAAAATAATTAAACTGTTATAAAATTCAAAATTCATGCAATTCTTCCTTTTTCAATTAAACACATTTTTTATTCAAGAAAGGTGATGGATTCATAGGACATTCATAACTTTAAGGCATAGACACTAAGACACTAATGATCACAAGACACAAACATGGATAAACATAAGCACTAAAAATTCGAAAAACAGAAGAATAAAGAACAAGGAAATCAAGGAACGGGTCCACCTTAGTGATGGCGGCTCTTCCTTGCTCTTGAAGATCCTATGGAGTGCTTGAGCTCCTCAATGTCTCTTCCTTGTCCTTGTTGCTCCTCCCTCATGATTCTTTGATCTTCTCTAATCTCATGAAGGATGATGGAGTGTTCTTGGTGCTCCACCCTTAGTTGTCCCATGTTGGAACTCAATTCTCCTAGGGAGGTGTTTAGTTGCTCCCAATAGTTTTGTGGAGGAAAGTGCATCCCTTGAGGAATCTCAGGGATTTCATGATGAGTGGGATCTCTTGTGTGCTCCATCCTCTTCTTAGTGATGGGCCTGTCCTCCTCAATGGGGGTGTCTCCCTCTATGTCAACTCCAACTGAATAACAGAGGTGACAAATGAGATGAGGAAAGGCTAACCTTGCCAAGGTAGAGGACTTGTCTGCCACCTTATAGAGTTCTTGGGCTATGACCTCATGAACCTCTATTTCTTCTCCAATCATGATGCTATGGATCATGATAGCCCGGTCTATGGTAACTTCGGACCGGTTGCTAGTGGGTATGATTGAGCGTTGTATGAACTCTAACCATCCTCTAGCCACAGGCTTGAGGTCATGCCTTCTCAATTGGACCGGCTTTCCCCTTGAATCTTGCTTCCATTGTGCGCCCTCTTTACATATGACTGTGAGGACTTGGTCCAACCTTTGATCAAAGTTGACCCTTCTAGTGTAAGGATGCTCATCTCCTTGCATCATGGGCAAGTTGAACGCCACCCTCACACTTTCCGGACTAAAATCCAAGTATTTCCCCCGAACCATAGTAAGATAATTCTTTGGATTCGGGTTCACACTTTGGTCATGGTTCTTGGTGATCCATGCATTGGCATAGAACTCTTGAACCATCAAGATTCCGACTTGTTGAATGGGGTTGGTAAGAACTTCCCAACCTCTTCTTCGGATCTCATGTCGGATCTCCGGATATTCACCCTTTTTGAGTGAAAAGGGGACCTCGGGGATCACCTTCTTCAAGGCCATAACTTCATAGAAGTGGTCTTGATGCACCCTTGAGATGAACCTATCCATCTCCCATGACTCGGAGGTGGAAGCTTTTGCCTTCCCTTTCCTCTTTCTAGAGGTTTCTCCGGCCTTGGATGCCATAAATGGTTATGGAAAAACAAAAAGCAATGCTTTTACCACACCAAACTTAAAATGTTTGCTCGTCCTCGAGCAAAAGAAGAAAGAAGAGAGTAGAAGAAGAAGAAGAAATGAGGAATAGGGAGATGGTGGTGTGTTCGGCCAAAGAGGGGGAGAAGTGGTGTTTAGGTTGTGTGAAAATGAAGGGTTGAAGAAGGGTATATATAGGAGAGAGGGGGGTGATGGTTCGACCATTATGAGTGGGTTTGGGAGGTAAAGTGGTTTGAATTTGAAGGGTGAGGTTGGTGGGGATTTATGAAGGATGGATGTGAGTGGTGAAGAGAAAGATGGGATTTGATAGGTGAAGGGTTTTTGGGGAAGAGGTGTTGAGGTGATTGGTGAATGGGGGAAGAAGAGAGAGAGTGGTGGTGGGGTCCTGTGGGGTCCACAGATCCTGTGGTGTCAAGGAAAAGTCATCCCTGCACCAAATGGCATCAAAATTCACGTTTTGAGCCAATTCTGGCGTTAAACGCCGGGCTGGTGCCCATTCCTGGCGTTTAACGCCAGGTTCTTGCCCTTTCCTGGCGTTTAACGCCAGTCTGGTGCCCCTTTCTGGCGTTAAACGCCCAGAATGGTGCCAGACTGGGCGTTAAACGCCCAACTGCTAGGCTTACTGGCGTTTAAACGCCAGCAGCATCTTCCTCCAGGGTGTGCTGTTTTTCTTCCTGTTTTTCATTCTGTTTTTGCTTTTTCAATTAATTTTGTGACTTCTCATGATCATCAACCTACAAAAAAAAAAAAGATAAAATAACAAAAGAAAATAATTAAATATAAAACATTGGGTTGCCTCCCAACAAGCGCTTCTTTAGTGTCACTAGCTTGACAGAGGACTCTCATGGAGCCTCAGAAATGCTCAGAACCGTGTTGGAACCTCCCAACACCAAACTTAGAGTTTGAATGTGGGGGTTCAACACCAAACTTAGAGTTTGGTTGTGGCCTCCCAACACCAAACTTAGAGTTTGACTGTGGGGGCTCTGTTTGGCTCTGTTTTGAGAGAAGCTCTTCATGCTTCCTCTCCATGATGACAGAGGGATATCCTTGGCCTTAAACACCAAGGATTCTTCATTATTCACTTGAATGATCAACTCTCCTCTATCAACATCAATCACAGCCTTTGTTGTGGCTAGGAAAGGTCTGCCAAGGATGATGGATTCATCCATGCACTTCCCAGTCTCTAGGACTATGAAATCAGTAGGGATGTAATGGTCTTCAACTTTAACAAGAACATCCTCTACAAGTCCATAGGCTTGTTTTCTTGAGTTGTCTGCCATCTCTAGTGAGATTTTTGCAGCTTGCACCTCTAAGATTCCTAACTTCTCCATTACAGAGAAGGGCATGAGGTTTACACTTGACCCTAAGTCACACAAGGCCTTCTTGAAGGTCATGGTGCCTATGGTACAAGGTATAGAAAACTTCCCAGGATCTTGCCTCTTTTGAGGCAGTTTCTGCCTAGACAAGTCATCCAGTTCTTTGGTGAGCAAAGGGGGTTCATCCTCCCAAGTCTCATTTCCAAATAACTTGTCATTTAGCTTCATGATTGCTCCAAGGTATTTAGCAACTTGCTCTTCAGTGACATACTCATCCTCTTCAGAGGAAGAATACTCATCAGAGCTCATGAATGGCAGAAGTAAGTCCAATGGAATCTCTATGGTCTCATTTTGAGCCTCAGATTCCCATGGTTCCTCATTAGGGAACTCATTGGAGGCCAGTGGACGTCCAGTGAGGCCTTCCTCAGTGGCGTTCACTGCCTCTTCTCCCTCCCAAAATTCGGCCATGTTGATGGCTTTGCACTCTCCTTTTGGATTTTCTTCTGTATTGCTTGGAAGAGTACTTGGAGGGAGTTCAGTAATTTTCTTGCTTAGCTGACCCACTTGTCCTTCCAAATTTCTGATGGAGGACCTTGTTTCAGTCATGAAACTTTGAGTGGTTTTGATCAGATCAGAGACCATGGTTGCTAAGTCAGAGGTATTCTGCTTAGAACTCTCTGTCTGTTGCTGAGAAGATGATGGAAAAGGCTTGCTATTGTTAAACCTGTTTCTTCCACCATTATTGTTATTGAAATCTTGTTGAGGTCTCTGTTGATCCTTCCATGAAAGATTTGGATGATTCCTCCATGAAGGATTATAGGTGCTTCCATAGGGTTCTCCCATGTAATTCACCTCTTCTATTGAAGGGTTCTCAGGATCATAAGCTTCTTCCTCAGCTAAAGCTTCCTTAGTACTGCTTGGTGCATTTTGCATTCCAGACAGACTTTGAGAAATTATATTGACTTGTTGAGTCAATATTTTGTTCTGAGCCAATATGGCGTTCAGAGTATCAATCTCAAGAACTCCTTTCTTCTGACTAGTCCCATTGTTCACAGGATTTCTTTCAGAAGTGTACATGAATTGGTTATTTGCAACCATTTCAATCAGTTCTTGAGCTTCAGTAGGCGTCTTCTTCAGATGAAGAGATCCTCCAGAAGAGCTATCCAAAGACATCTTGGACAGTTCAGAGAGACCATCATAGAAAATACCTATGATGCTCCATTCAGAAAGCATATCAGTGGGACACTTTCTGATCAATTGTTTGTATCTTTCCCAAGCTTCATAGAGGGATTCTCCTTCCTTCTGTCTGAAGGTTTGGACTTCCACTCTAAGCTTACTCAATTTTTGAGGTGGAAAGAACTTTGCCAAGAAGGCATTGACTAGCTTTTCCCAAGAGTCCAGGCTTTCTTTAGGTTGAGAGTCCAACCATGTTCTAGCTCTGTCTCTTACAGCAAAAGGGAATAGCATACGTCTATAGACCTCAGGGTCTACCCCATTAGTCTTGACTGTGTCACAGATTTGCAAGAACTCAGCTAAAAACTGATGGGGATCTTCCAATGGAAGTCCATGGAACTTGCAATTCTGTTGCATTAGAGAAACTAATTGAGGCTTAAGCTCAAAGTTGTTTGCTCCAATGGCAGGGATAGAGATGCTTCTCCCACAGAAGTCGGGAGTAGGTGCAGTGAAGTCACCCAGCACCTTCCTTGCATTGTTGGCATTGTTGTTATTTTCGGCTGCCATGAGGTCTTCTTCTTTGAAGAATTCGGTCAGGTGCCCTAAAGAGAGTTGTGCTTTGGCTTCTCTGAGCTTTCTCTTCAAGGTCCTTTCAGGTTCAGGATCAGCCTCAACAAGAATGCCTTTGTCTTTGCTCCTGCTCATAAGAAAGAGAAGAGAACAAGAAAATGTGGAATCCTCTATGTCACAGTATAGAGATTCCTTAAGGTGTCAGAGGAAAAGAAGAGTAGAAGACAGAAGTGGAAAATTCGAACTTAACAGAGAAGATGGAGTTCGAATTTTGCATTAAGGGATAGTGTTAATCCATAAATAGAAGGATGTGAGAAGGAGGGAAGTAATTTTCGAAAATTAAGTGAAAATTTTAAAAACTATTTTGAAAAACATTACTTAATTTTCGAAAATGAAGATGGAAAAGAAATCAAGTGATTTTTGGAAAAGATTTTGAAATTAGAAATTAAAAGGATTTGATTGAAAACTATTTTGAAAAAGATGTGGTTAAGAAGATATGATTGATAAAAACATTTTTAAAAAGGATTTGATTTGAAAATTAAAAACTTGACTAACAAGAAAAGATATGATTCAAACATTAAACCTTTCTCAACAGAAAAGGTAACATACTTGAAATGTTGAATCAAATCATTAATTGATAGTAAGTATCTTTAAAAATGGAAAGAAATTGGTTTTGAAAAAGATTTGATTGAAAAATTGATTTGAAAAAGATTTGATTTTGAAAAGATTTTGAAAACTAAAAAAAATTTTGATTTGAAAACAAAATCTTCCCTTCTAGCCATCCTGGCGTTAAACGCCCAGAATGGTATCCATTCTGGCGTTTAACGCCCAAAATGCTACCCTTTTGGGCGTTAAACGCCCAACCAGGTACCCTGGCTGGCGTTTAAACGCCAGTCTGTCCTTCTTCACTGGGCGTTTTGAACGCCCAGCTTTTTCTGTGCAATTCCTCTGCTGTATGTTCTGAATCTTCAATTCTCTGTATTATTGACTTGAAAAGACACAAATTAAAAATATTTTTGGATTTTTAATAATAAGGACAAACCAAAATGCAACAAGAATCAAATAACAATGCATGCAAGACACCAAACTTAGCAGTTTGTATACTACTGACACTAACAAAATGAAAATGCATATGAGACACACAAAACAATCAAGTCAATTGAATTCAAAGATCAGAGCAAGTAAATCATCAAGAACATCTTGAAGATCACTAAGACACATGAATGCATGCAATTGACACCAAACTTATGATGAGACACTAGACTCAAACAAGAAATATTTTTTTGATTTTATGATTTTGTAATTTTTTTTTGTGTTTTTCGAAAATGAAGTGAAAAAAAAAATATCAAAATTCTTAATGAGAATTCCAGGAATCAGTGCAATGCTAGTCTAAGACTCCGGTCCAGGAATTAGACATGGCTTCACAGCCAGCCAAGCTTTCAGAGAAAGCTTCGGTCCAAAACACTAGACATGGCCAGAGGCCAGCCAAGCCTTAGCAGATCACTGCTCCAAAAGCAAGATTTGATAAAAATCAACAAGCTCTTGTGGTGATAAGTTGAAACCTCGGTCCAATGAGATTAGACATGGCTTCTCAGCCAGCCAGATTTCAACAAATCATCATGAAACTCTAGAATTCATCTTCAAGAATTTCGAAAAAAATAAATACCTAATCTAAGCAACAAGATGAACCGTCAGTTGTCCAAACTTGAACAATCCCTGGCAATAACACCAAAAACTTGATGTTGTTGCCGGATCTTGGCACTGATGTTACCAAAAGCTTGCTCAAAACTTGAACAATCCCCGGCAACGGCGCCAAAAACTTGGTGCGCGAAATTGTGAACAATAATTTTTCACAACTCTCATAATCCCCGGTCATGAACCCCAAAAACTTTGTGGCTCAATACCATGGCATTACACAACTTCGCACAACTAACCAGCAAGTGCACTGGGTCGTCCAAGTAATAAACTTTACGCGAGTAAGGGTCGATCCCACGGAGATTGTTAGTATTGAAGCAAGCTATGGTCATCTTGTAAATCTTAGTCAGGCAAACTCAAATAGTAATGGTGATGAACGAAAATAACATAAAGGATAAAGATAGTGATACTTATGTAATTCATTGGTAGGAACTTCAGATAAGCGCATGAAGATGCCTTCCCTTCCGTCTCTCTGCTTTCCTACTGTCTTCATCCAATCCTTCTTACTCCTTTCCATGGCAAGCTTAAGCAAGGGTTTCACCGTTGTCAGTGGCTACCTCCCATCCTCTCAGTGAAAGCGATTGCATATGCTCTGTCACAGCATAGCGGAATTCATCTGTCGGTTCTCAATCAGGCCGGAATAGAATCCAGTGATTCTTTTGCGTCTGTCACTAACGCCCCTCCCTCAGGAGTTTGAAGCACGTCACAGTCATTCAGTCATTGAATCCTACTCAGAATACCACAGACAAGGTTAGACCTTCCGGATTCTCTTGAATGCCACCATCAGTTCTCGCCTATACCACGAAGACTCTGATCTCACGGAATGGTTGGCTCGTTTGTCAGACGAGCACTCGGTTGTCAGGCGATCAACCATGCATCGTGCAATCAGGAATCCAAGAGATATTCACTAGGGCCTTGATCGCTTGTAGAACAAGAGTGGTTGTCAGTCACCTTGTTCATGGGTGAGAATGATGATGAGTGTCACGGATCATCACATTCATCAAGTTGAAGAACAAGTGATATCTTGGACAAAGAACAAGCGGAATTGAATGGAAGAACAATAGTAATTGCATTAATACTCGAGGTACAGCAGAGCTCCACACCTTAATCTATGGTGTGTAGAAACTCCACCGTTGAAAATACATAAGCATAAGGTCTAGGCATGGCCGAATGGCCAGCCTCCCAATGATCTAAGATAGCATAAAAATGAAGATAGCTACCAAAGTCTCTTAAGATCTAAAGTGATCAAAAGATTCCAAAGATCAAAAGATTTCTAATACAATAGTCAAAGGTCCTACTTATAGAAAACTAGTAACCTAAGGTGTACAAAAATGAGTAAATGACATAAAAATCCACTTCCGGGCCCACTTGGTGTGTGCTTGGGCTGAGCAATGAAGCAAATTTCGTGCAGAGACTCCTCTTGGAGTTAAACGCCAGCTTTGGTGCCAGTTTGGGCGTTTAACTCCCATTTGGGTGCCAGTTCCAGCGTTTAACGCTGGGATTTCTTGAGGTGACTTTGAACGCCAGTTTGGGCCATCAAATCTTGGGCAAAGTATGGACTATCATATATTGCTGGAAAGCCCAGGATGTCTACTTTCCAACGCCGTTGAGAGCGCGCCAATTGGGCTTCTGTAGCTCCAGAAAATCCACTTCGAGTGCAGGGAGGTCAGAATCCAACAGCATCTGCAGTCCTTTTTGGTCTCGGAATCAGATTTTTGCTCAGGTCCCTCAATTTCAGCCAGAAAATACCTGAAATCACAGAAAAACACACAAACTCATAGTAAAGTCCAGAAAAGTGAATTTTAACTAAAAACTAATAAAAATATACTAAAAACTAACTAGATCATAACAAAAACATACTAAAAACAATGCCAAAAAGTATACAAATTATCCGCTCATCAGCGCTCCATATTGCCCACAAGCAACCGCTCAGAAGTCACTGTTAAAAGAGCAGTGATGATTCACTGCATCATGTTGGGAAGTGAAGTAGAAGTTCATCAACTAATCGCCTGTGAACTCTACAAAATAGCAAACAGGAACTCAAAAGATGCCAAGTTGGCCTATCCAAGCTTAATTTCTCTGCTCTGCAAAGATGCTGGAGTAAGGATGGGGATAACTGAGTACATCTCAGTTGAGAAGCCAATCACTAAATTATCAATGGAAAGACAACAGCTGCCGGATGACCCCATCAAAAGGAGGGCACAAGACATTCTCCCAGAACTCCCTCAATTCGAATATTGGGAGCATCTTGAGGCATCTATTTCCAAGCTGCAAGAGGCTATGAACCAAATAAAAGAAGAACAGAGTAATCAAAGTAGCATTCTTTGCAAATTGCTTAGGGAACAAGAGGAGCAAGGACGTGACTTGAGGGAGCTGAAGCGCCAGAAATTAATCCTCGAAGGACTAAGCACTCCACAGACTAGAGGAGCATCCACTTCCCAAAACACAGGTTGTTAAGTTCTAATTGTAAGCTTTAACTCTGTGATAGTAGATTATAGGATTTTACCTTAGAAGTTATATAGGAGTATTAGTAGTTAGCATGTCTATTTTGGTTTTATCTCCAATTAAGTCTTAATTTATTTTTCTCATCATCATTAAACATAAATAAAATAGTAGATTTTTAGAATAAAGAAGTAATTTATATTCTTCGAGTTTTTAATAATAAAAATTATAATTAACTATATGTGGTGGCAATACTTTTTGTCTTCTGAATGAATGCTTAAACAGTGCATATTTTTATCTTGAATTTTATGAATGTTAAAATTGTTGGCTCCTGAAAGAATGAGGAACACGAAAAATATTATTGATGATCTGAAAAATCATGAATTTGATTCTTGAAGCAAGAAAAAGCAGTGAAAAAAATTACAAGGAATCATTGGAGTAAGAAAGGGATCCAAGGCTTTGAGCATCAGTGGATAGGAGGGCCCAAGGAAGTAATTCTAGGCCTAAGCGGCTAAATCAAGCTGTCCCTAACCATGTACTTGTGGCATGCAGGTCCAAGTGAAAAGCTTGAGACTGAGTGGTTAAAGTCGTGATCCAAGGCAAAAGAGTGTGCTTAAGAACTCTGGACACCTCTAATTGGGGACTTTAGCAAAGCTAAGTCATAATCTGAAAAGGTTCACCCAATTATGTGTCTGTGGCATTTATGTATCCGGTGGTAATACTGGAAAACAAAGTGCTTAGGGTCACGGCCAAGACTCATAAAAGTAGCTGTGTTCAAGAATCAACATACTCAACTAAGAAAATCAATAATACTATCTGAATTATGAGCTCCTATGGATGCCAATCATTCTGAATTTCAAAGGATAAAGTGAGATGCCAAAACTATTTGGAAGCCAAAAAGCTACAAGCCCCGCTCATCTAATAAGAATCTGAGCTTCACCTAAAACTCTGAGATATTATTCCTTCTTTATTTCTTTTTATCCTACTTTATTTATCTAGTTGCTTGAGGACAAGCAACAGTTTAAGTTTGGTGTTGTGATGAGCGGATATTTTATACGCTTTTTGGGGGTAATTTCATGTAGATTTTATTATGTTTTAATTGGTTTTTAATAGAATTTTATTAATTTTTAAGCAAAAATCATATTTCTGGACTTTACTATGAGTTTGTGTGTTTTTCTGTGATTTCAGGTATTTTCTGGCTGAAATTGAGGGAGCTGAGCAAAAATCTGAGTTAGGCTGAAAAAGGACTACTAATGCTGTTGGATTCTGACCTCCCTGCACTCGAAATAGATTTTCTGGAGATACAGGAGTCCAATTGGCGCGCTCTCAACGGCGTTGGAAAGTAGACATCCAGGGCTTTCCAGCAATATATAATAGTCCATACTTTGCGCGAAGATAGATGACGTGAACTGGCGTTCAACGCCAATATCATGCTGCTGTCTGGTGTTCAGCGCCAGAAACAGGTTACAAGTTGGAGTTCAACGCCAGAAACAGGTTACAACCTGGCGTTGAACGCCCAAAACAGCCCCAGGCACATGAGAAGCTTAAGTCTCAGCACCAGCACACACCAAGTGGGCCTTAAAAGTGGATTTCTGCACCAATTATCTTAGTTCACTTATTTTCTGTAAACCTAGGCTACTAGTTTACTATTTAAACAACTTTTAGAGGATTACTTTGTACCTCATGACATTTTTGATCTGAAATTTGTACCTTTTTGCAGCATGAGTCTCTAAACTCCATTGTTGGGGGTGAGGAGCTCTGCAGCGTCTCGATGAATTAATACAATTGCCTTTGTTTTCCATTTAAACACGCTTGTTCCTATCTAAGATGTTCATTCGCGCTTAAACATGAAGAAGGTGATGATCCATGACACTCATCACCTTCCTCAAATCCATGAACGTGTGCCTGACAACCACCTTCGTTCTACATCAGATTGAATAAGCTTCTCTTAGATTCCTTAATCAGAATCTTCGTGGTATAAGCTAGAATTGATGGTGGCCACTCTTGAGGATCCGAAAAGTCTAAACCTTGTCTGTGGTATTCCGTGTAGGATTCAAGGATTGAATGGCTGTGACGAGCTTCAAACTCGCGATTGCTGGGCGTGATGACAAATGCAAAAGGATCAATGGATCCTATTCCAACATGATCGAGAACCAACAGCTGATTAGCCGTGCTGTGATAGAGCATATGGACCTTTTTCACTGAGAGGATGGGAGGTAGCCACTGACAATGGTGACACCCTACATACAGCTTGCCATGGAAGGAGCCTTGCGTGTGGAGAAGGATTTCAAGGAAGAGTTGAAGTTCAAGGACAAAGCATATCCAAAACTCCAACATATTCTCCATTACTGCATAACAAGTATTATTTAATTCACACTCTTCTATTTATTCGCAATTTCAACCTGATAATAATTCTTGTTATCCTGACTAAGAATTACAAAATATCCATTGATTGCTTTAAGCCAACAATCTCTGTGGGATCGACCCTTACTCACGTAAGGTATTACTTGGACGACCCAGTGCACTTGCTGGTTAGTGGTACGAGTTTGGATAACAGTTCTTTTAGTAACATTAATACTCCAAATTCGTGCACCAATGCCTTCTCCAAATTGGCCAGCACTAAGCCAGGAACAACAATAGAAGTCTAATCCAAAAAACTTTTCACACCCCATCAATAATCAAAGAAGTCGACAAGTTAGATGCACTGATGGCAACAAACCTAAATCTAGGGTGGATGACTCCCATCATCGAATACCTTAAATTCGATATCCTCCCTGAAAAGGAAAAAGAGGTGAAGAGGCTCATAAGGGACGCACAGAACTATACTTTGGTCCACAACGTACTCTATAAAAGAGGATTTTCATACCCTTAATAAAGTGTGTTCCAACCTCATCGACAGAAGAAGTCTTACAAGAAGTCCATAGTGGCATATGTAGAAATCACTTGGGAGCTAGATCCCTATCCAAGAAAGACTTAAGAACAGACTTCTATTGGCCGACCTTACAAAAGGAGGCATCCGACTTTGTAAAATATGATAGCGTTGCCAAAAATATGCTAATTTCCATGTAGCACCATCAGAAGAGCTCGTTAGCATCACCTTACCTTGGACATTTACAAAATAGGACTTGGACCTCCTCGAACCATTTCCTCAAGCACCCGAACAGGTAAAATACCTCATAGTTGGGTTGATTACTTTACTAAGTAGATTGAGGCAGAATCCCTGGCAACTATCATGGCCCAAAGAAGTCAGAAATTCCTGTACAAGAATATTGTTACCCGGTTTGGAGTCCTATACTCTATCACCACAGACAATGAAACTCAGTTTACTGACTCAATATTTAGAAATCTGGCGGCAAGCCTGAAGATTAAGCATTAGTTTACGTCGATAGAGTACCCTCAAGCCAATGGACAAGTAGAAGCTGAGAACAAAGTCATACTGGCCGGGCTCAAGCAAAGATTATAAGATGCAAATGGTGCATGGGCCAAAGAGCTCCCCTAAGTCTTGTAGGCATATCGGGCAACTCCCTACTCAGCAACTGGAGAATCTCCATTTCGACATGCTTATGGAATAGAAACCATGATTCCAATAGAGGTCGATGAAGAAAGTCCAAAAGTGAAATTCTACAATGAAGTGGGAAACGTCCGATCTCAAATGGAAGAACTCGATCTCCTTCCAAAAGTTTGAGAACAAGCTCGGATAAGGGAGGAAGCATTGAAGTAAAAGATGACCATAAGGTACAGCAAGAAAGTCATTAGAAGAAACTTCACTACAAACAACCTCATACTAATCCGAAATGACATCGGCATACAGAAGTCGGGCGGAGGAAAGTTGGTCGCAAATTGGAAAGGACTTTACAAGATCATTGAAGTCTTGGGAAAGTGTTACTTTAAAGTGTCTAACCTCAAGGGAATTGATGTCCCAAGGTCGTGTTTTGCATGCAACATAAAGAGAGATTACAGCTAAGAACCGAACCTTGTTCTCTGGTGTACTCTTTTTTCTGACTTCATGATTTTTTTCAGACAACATTTTTTTTCCTGAAGAGGGTTTGAACGAGGCATCACAACAAGAGCTAGGAGTTACAATAGAAAAGCTCTTAGTAGCCAAATAGCATTTGTAAATCATTCTTTCAATAATGATAATTCATTATTTATTTAATTGATTACTCTACTAACACGCACTAATTTAAGCTTGGTAAAGTGAAAAAATTATTGCTCGACCTAAGATGGTCGGCAAGATAAAGCGACAAGATCCAAATTAGTATAAGAAGTTACATACGCATATCATGGCTAAAACTCGAGAAGCCACTCGTACAAAACAAGTCGGTAAAAAAAGTGGCTCCAAAACGAATCACAAGAGTAACTTAACAAAAAATACAATCGACTTCAAAAAGTTGGCACTAAGTATTCAAAAATGGAAAAGAAAATTATCATAACCTACTAAACAGGGGACTCTAAGTTATCTGACCTTATAAAAACTCACTTAACACGAGTTAAGGAAAGAGTCAATAACTTAGAAAACCATTCATGAATTTGAAGATGAATGTTATTTTGGAAAATATTTTGTCAACATGCAAGTCAAAGCTATGAAAACACTTATAAATAACAATAACTGTAGCAAAAGCTACGACGTTTCAAAAATCCCTCAAAAGGGTCGAATCCATCATTAAAGAGTGTCTCAAAAATTTAACCAAACTAAACTATTACAAAATAAAAGTATTCACAAAACCCACAGATCAGACCGTCAAATATCAAGAAATGAAATTAAGAAGGAGGATACGATTCAGCAGAAGTCATGTTGAAAGCTTCTTCAGGTTAAGCAGAGGAGATATGAAAGGTCTTTTCAAGTCAGATTGGAGAAAAGGAAGGTTCTTTGTCCATCTAAGTTGGAAAGCTTTGGGAAGCTTCCTCAACCCGAGCTCCTGATGTCTTAGGATTTTCTGAAGGGATGTCATCATCAACGAGAGGAACGATTTTTCCATCAACCACAATCATCTCGGGATTAAGAGAGAGATCCACATCGGGAGCAACAATCCGAAACTGAGCTTTTATGTTCTTGGTTATTTCATCCATACCTTGGAAAATTGACTCCTCCATATTAACATATCCCTCTTTCAGTCTAGCGACGTTATCCACCAAATCCAGTTTCTCCTCAAAAACTCGAGTGTAACTCTCCTCAACCTTCTTTTTTAAACCTTTCGCCATGACACAGGGAGCTTCAACATGCTTTGCCCTCTCTCAAAACTTTAAAAGGTCAGAAATAAAAGTTTTCTTCTCCTCTTCCAACTCCTACTTAGATTCCCGTAAAGATGTCACCTCAGCTTGCAAGTCCGTCAAAGTTCGCTGAGTGGCACCAAAGGGAATCTCTTCAAGATGTCTTAGTAAAAGCAGAACAAATATTGGCCATCCCGATTCCACCTTGGGCTAAAACTTGAAGGTGATTTTTTATAGAGACATCATCCATACTAAAAAAATTGTGTGGAAGGACGTATTTTTCACAAAAAGTCACAGCATCAAATCCCTGTTCATACACACTTCCAGACTCGGAAGTCTTATATTTTTTTCGATTTCGGCTGAGGAAAAGGAGGAACAGGAAAAATAGTTTGAATATCAAATTCAACAGGAGAAGTAAGAGGAGGAGGAGTGTAACACCCTACCATACAGAGTCTTATGCTTAAGTCATAATTCAGAGATGGCAAGGTATTACGACTTCTAAAATAAAAAATTTAGTACGTATAGTAGTATGAATGATTGATTATAACTAGGAGCCTTTGTATAAAAATGGGAAAACAAAAAAATCGCAACTCAAAAGCGCAATACTCCGATCGATAACATAACGAACAAGAATAACCAACGCGAGATATATATATATATACAAAGGAGTGTCAAAAACAGGAATATCAAGACTCAAGATCCGGCCGCGAAGATAACCGGTCCGAGCATAGCAATATATACATATGATAAAATAAGGAAAACCCCAAAGAAAACCCAAAGGGACACAAATACAGAAACCTATTCTCCAAAATTTCCCATAAGAGGAGTCATCACAGTTTGTATTATTTAATGGAGATAAAAGTATCTAAGCAAAACATATAAACTAAACAGAGTCCCCAAGAACAAAGGATCTTCGCTAATCCGGAAGCCTCCAGCAGGCCTCAGCGAGAAACCTCACGTCCTGCATCTGAAAACCACAAAATCCGCATGGGTGAGAACCAGAGGTCCCCAGCATGGTAACAGCTTCCACATATATAATACATAATAATAGAGGAAAGCCGAAGGCAATCCTAGAACTTCCACCAGATAATTTAAAAGCTTATAAACAAGCTAAACCATAAAGGGCATCTGACTAAAGATTCCTCAGTCTAACTAATACTTCCCTTTCTAATTCCTTCACACCTCCCAACCACCAGCAGGAGTATAATGTAGCAAACACAGTTATATCAAACAAGGAATATACAAATAGGAACAAATAAGTCATTTAGACATTAGCAAGTAATATACAGTCAAATAGGCAATCTCAAACAATTCATATAGTATGCATATGATGAATGCCTGTCCCTAGTGGCTGATGATATCATCTGTCAGTTATAGAGCCAACCCGACAAGTCCTGGTAGCTAACCATTGGACTGTCCCTCTGTCACGCATCCCCAACTCGAGTTATACTCATCATAAACTTGATCATAATCATGATCTATATCCATCACCTTCACTGGTGAATATTTACGGGGGCGAGCTCATCCGGGTCTTTCACAGTGCCTGGCCACACTTATGACATAGGGTCAAAAGAGCTTCGAGTCTCAACCTGGAGCACGTGGTGGCTAGCCACTGCTTCCTCCCAGGGAAACTCTCATCTCCAACAGTGGAAGTGCAACATACACAATTCATTCAACAGCATATATGCATTTATACTAGCCATAATCATGGCTCCGCCGTAACACGACAATAATCTAGCCATCCGGCTCACGGTTAAATCCATAACCAGCCATTCGGCTCACGGTTAAATCCACAACTAGCCTTTTCATTAACAATTACGGCCCTTCGGCCCATGGCATAACAAGCACTTCCACCACCATCCTCCGCCTCTCACATAATCATCTTTGATCCACATTGATCATTCATTTTTCCTTGCTTCACTCGTAAGTTACCACATCCCCTAGCTCCTTTTCCCATTGCTAGGCATATCATAATGATTTAAGACATAAGTGGTGAGATCGGAAGCTTAGAAGTATGAAATTTGGCTTTTAAAACTCAAAAATCAACTTTGGGATGAAAACAGGGCCACGCGTACGCGCACTCCACGCGCACGCGTGGATGACCACAAAACTCATCGACGCGTATGCGTCATGCACACTAACGCGTGGATTGAAAATCAGCCAATCGACGCGCACGCGTCAACCACGCGTACGCGTGGGTGCTCTCGTTCCCCAGGCACAAAACTGGCACAGTTCTGGCACAACTCTCTGGAAATGGCTGGGCATTGGGTGCAGCACATCGGCACGCCCGCGCACATCACGCGCACGCGTGGATGGCACTTCCCGGAAGAGCGGCGCGTACGCGCCAAGTGCGCCTACGCGCGGGGGGTCATTCTGCTAAAAATTTTCTAAGTTAAAAGCTGCAGAATTCACAGATTCAAACCTCAATCTTCTGACGGACATAACTTTCTCGTTTTAAATTATTTTTCACCCGTTCTTCGAACGACATGGACATCCCGGATCCAATTTCATTTCTAAACAGATTTGGCACAAAAAGAAGATCCGTAGTCCAAGTTATGTCCCGTCAAAGTATGCCCAAAAACCATGTTTTTCATAAAAACCACAAAGTGCCATTTTCAAAACAAGCCATTTTCAACTCTTTTCAAAACCAATCAAAACATGCCAATTTCATCCCCTTTCCTTTGAAATCAATCAATATATATCAAATTCAACATCAAGCCTCCTCAATTCACACATTGACACTTTACCACAATTCACCAAAATCATTATCCCATCATTTTAGCCCGCTTCACCCAAGTGGCTCAAACCCAAACACATTGACATACTATATACTCTTCCTCATACCAATTTTCAACAACACCAATTCCAATTAACCATCATTATACATAATCAATATCATATTCACCATCAACATGGTTCAACCCACAATTCAACCATAACCAATCATCAAGCATATATCACAACATGCATATTTCTCATACATCATACCATCAAGGCATCAATAATCATCATCACATATATGACCACATCATATATATCAACCATTCAACATCATCAACAATTCAATGCCTATCTTAGGGCCTCTAGCCTAAGTATTTCCTACCACATTACATATTAGATACGGAAAACCGAAACCATACCTTAGCCGATTTCCCAAGCTCAACCGGAGCACTTCCAAATCACTTATCCACAAGCTCTCAAGGTCTCAACACCTCCAAGAACAGATTTTTCACCACCAAATCCCTTTTCAAGCTTTTCAATATCACCAATCAAGCTTCAACATTCACACATACACAACCTAAGCCACAATCATCATACCCATACACAACATCTCAATACCCAAACATCATAGAACAACAAATTACACTAGGGTTGAGAATATTACCACACCCAAGGTCCAAGGAGACAAGATTAACCTTTTCCTTCAAGAGAGTTGGGTCCTATAACATCAAAGAGCCCAAAATCTCAACATTTTTGCTCATAAAACTCGAAAACAAGGCTGGAAATTCGAAGAGAAAAATGTAGCTTACCATAAGATTGATTGTATGGGTTTTGTAGAGCTCTCCGCGGTGAACGTGTGGCCGTAAACGGTGTGGCAATCGAAGCTCTAGATCAAAAGTTATGGTGGTTTGAAGATCAAGTGAGAGAAAGAACTTGAGAGAGAGTTCTCCCCTCCATGGCCTCCATTTCAGCGTTTTTTGAGTGATAAGTGAGGAGAGAGAGTGCTAAAAACTAGGGTTTTGGTTTAGTTATGTTGGGCCAAGGGCCCACTTTGGGTCCGGTTGGCCCGGTTTGGCCCGTTCGGTCCAATCTTGGTCCGAATTCTATAAAATTGGTACCGAAATTCTTGTCTCAACCTCCTCTATCACATTTAGTCATAAAAATCACATTTAGGGCTTTCTAGAATAAATTCTCATTTATGGGTTAATTAGCCGTTAATTAACCGGGTTTTACATTCTACCCACCTAATTGGGAATTTTACCCACAAAATTCAAATGTAATTACCTGAGAATAAGTGAGGATAATCCGTTCGCATCTCAGACTCAAGTTCCCAAGTGTGTTCCTCAACACCGCCTCGACTCCATGCCACTTTAACCAACGAAACCTCTTTTCCATGCAACCGTTTGATATTAGTATCATCAATTCTGACTGGAGCCACTGGAAGCGTCAAATCTTCCCTTAACTGAACCGACTCAGGTTCTAACACATGGCTAGCATCAGGAGTGTACTTCCGAAGCTGCGACAAGTGAAACACGTCGTGCAGGTTCGAAAGATGAGGTGGTAGAGCTATTCGATACGCCACCGGTCCAATCCTCTCTAGGATTTGAAATGGACCAATGTATCGAGGATTCAACTTCTTTGCTTTAATCGCCCTACCTACTCCCGGGGTCGGAGTAACCTTAAGGAAAACATGGTCTCCTTCCTCAAATTCTAAGGGCTTTCGCCTCTGATCGGCGTAACTCTTTTGACGACTTTGCGCCGTAAGCATCCTATCTCGGATTTTCTTGACTTGTTCAGTGGTCTCAGCTATCATTTCTGGCCCCAACAAGCTTTTCTCTCCAGCTTCATACCAACATAGCGAAGATTGACATTTCCTCCCATACAAGGCCTCATACGGAGCCATTCCGATGCTCACATGATAACTATTATTGTATGCAAACTCCACTAATGGCATATACCGATCCCAACTCACCGGTTGGTCCAAAACACAAGCTCTCAACATATCCTCTAGTGTTTGGATTGTCCTCTCGGATTGACCATCTGTTTGAGGATGGTAAGCCGTGCTCAAGCTTAATCGGGTCCCAAAAGCTTTCTGAAATGCACCCCAAAACCTTGAAGTGAAACGAGGATCTCTATCAGAGATTATAGTAGCAGGTACACCATGAAGTCTCACAATCTCCTTTATGTATAACCGTGCTAGCTCCTCAAGGGTGTAAGTCATACGAATGGGTAAAAAGTGAGCTGACTTCGTCAGTCGGTCCACAATCACCCAGATAGCATCAAAACCAGCCCTAGTCCTTGGCAATCCCGACACAAAGTCCATTGCAATACTTTCCCACTTCCATTGTGAAATCTCTAAAGGTTACAACATCCCGGAAGGTCTTTGATGTTCAATCTTTACCTTTTGATAAGTTAAGCACTTTGAAACATATTCCGCCACATCATTCTTCATACCCGGCCACCAGAACATCGCTTTTAAATCATGGTACATCTTAGTACTTCACGGGTGAATGGAGAATCCGCTTTTGTGTGCCTCCTTTAAAATATCCTGCCTCAAAGTGCCAACATCCGGCACAATGATCCTACCCTTGAATCTCCATAACCCATCTTTTTCTTCCGACACTCTCCACTGTTTTCCTTGCTCAATAGCCGGTAACACCTTCCATAATGCGTCATCATTTTGGTGAGCCTTTAGGAGTTCAGACTTAAAGTCACTTGAGATTTCTAATCGACTCAAACACAAAGTTCCGGATACTTCTCGAGCACCAATTTTTAGACTCTCGAATCCCTTGAGCAACTTCTCCTCTTGGAGCATCATCCAAGCCGCATATAACGACTTTCGACTTAATGCATCCGCCACTACGTTTGCCTTTCCCGGATGGTAATTCAACTCAAAGTCGTAGTCCTTCAATAATTCCATCCACCTCTTCTGCCTCATATTAAGCTCTTTCTGATCAAAGAGGTACTTCAAGCTCTTATGATCAGAGAAAACTTGGAACTTAACCCCATAGAGATAATGCCTCCACACCTTCAAGGCAAACATAACTGCAGCGAGTTCCAAATCGTGCGTAGGGTAACTAACTTCATGAGGTCTCAACTGTCGTGAGGCATACGCCACCACATTATGATGCTGCATTAGCACGCACCCTAGACCCTTTAATGAGGCATCACAGTACACCTCAAATGGCTCGTTCGGCTCAGGTAACACTAACACAGGTGCAGTGGTCAACTTTTTCTTCAATGTCTAAAAGCTCTCCTCGCACTCAGGAGTCCAAACAAACGGAGTGTCTTTGCGGGTTAACTTTGTCATTGGCAAAGCTATCTGTGAAAAGCCCTTGATAAACCTTCGGTAATAGCCAGCTAAACCCAGAAAACTCCTTATCTCCGTTATGGTGGTTGGTTGCTTCCAATCCATCACAGCCTCCACCTTAGTTGGATCTACGGCTATTCCCTTCTTACTCACCACGTGGCCCAAAAACTTCACCTCACTCTTCCAAAACTCACACTTAGACAGTTTTGCATAGAGTTTCTTCTCCTTTAGAATCTGCAACACGGTCCTCAAGTGTTTCGCATGCTCTTTCTCAGTCTTGGAATAGATCAGTATGTCATCAATGAAGACAACAACGAATTTATCCAGAAACGGATGGAAAACTCTGTTCATGTAATCCATGAATACCGCAGGAGCGTTCGTCAACCCAAAGGACATTACAGTGTACTCGTAATGACCATAACGAGTCCTGAAAGCGGTCTTAGGGATATCCTCACTCCTTACCCTTATCTGGTGATAACCGGATCGCAAATCGATCTTGGAGAAAACTCCAACTCCTTGTAACTGATCCATGAGATCATCAATTCTCGGCAATGGGTACTTATTCTTTATTGTAACCTTGTTCAGCTGCCTGTAATCCACACAGAGCCGCATACTCCCATCTTTCTTCTTTACCAGAAACACTGGAGCACCCCATGGAGAGACATTTGGTCGTATAAAATTCTTTCCCAACAAATCCTCTAACTGAGACTTTAGCTCGTTCATCTCTAACGGTGACATCCTATAAGAAGCACTTGAGATTGGTCCCGCCCCGGGCACCAATTCAATAGCAAACTCAACCTCTCGGTTAGGTAGAAACTCATCAATATCATCGGGAAACACTTCTGGAAACACTTCCGGAAACTCACACACAACCAGAATCTGCTCCAACCTTTGATCATCACCCGAAACACCCGCGGCTAACAACAGGATACCCTGACATTCGATTCCAGAACAGTTCACCATCAACGAATTCAAGTAATAATTATTCACCACGACCGGCCCTTCTGTATCTTCCGGCATAAAGTACACCGACTTTGTAGAACAATAAAGCAGGACATGGTTCTTAGATGACCAGTCCAATCCCAAGATAAGATCAAGACCGATCATCGGTAAGCAGATTAAATTATAAACAAAATCACGCTGCTTGAACCTAAAGGAAACTTCCGGGCATCCTAGCCTAGTTACCATGGCTTCATGGGTAGCATTATACACCTTTAGGTCATAACCTAAGGTTACAATCTTCAATCCTAACTCATGGGCTTTCTCAAATGCAATGAATGAATATGATGCTCCCGAATCAAATAAAGCATTTAAAGTTTGACCAGCTATTTCACAGTTACCTCGAATGAGTGTCTCAGATCCCTCAGCACCTATAGTTGAAGTGGTGAACACCCAACCAGTCTGTTGTGCTTTCCCAGCACCTTGTTTCTGCTTCTCCGGGCAGCTTGCGGCTTTATGCCCCGCTTTTCCACAATTGTAGCACAAGCCCCATCCGGCCTTGCATGGTGCTCCTGGATGGTGACTCCCACATCTAGTACAAGCTTGATCATTCTGAGGCTGCTTTCCAAACTTCTTCCCTTGGGAGTTGTTGTTGTTGGGCCTCCTAAAAGAGCTTCCCCTCTTGAAAGACGGGCCTCTAGGTGCAAAGCTCTTCCCTCGGTTCTGTGGAAATGATCCTTTGTGACTTCCTTTCCCAGCGGTTACCCTTTTCACACACTCTTCGGCAACCCTACACTTGTTCACCAATTCGGAAAAAGTCCTGATCTCCATTGGTCCCACTGAACTAAAGATATCACTCCGGAGTCCTCCTTCATACTTAACACACTTCCATTCCTCATATTACACCGGAGTCCCTTGACACATACGAGAGAACCTGAACAGCTCCTCAAACTTGTCAGTATACTCTGATACGGACATGGTACCCTGCTTCAGCTGTAACAATTCAAGCTCCTTGGCCGTCCTAGCAGAAGTCGGAAAGTACTTCTTATAGAACTCCTCTTGGAAGACATTCCAAGTGATATAGTCATCACCCTGTTGCAGAAGACGTCGGATACCTTGCCACCAATGCGACGCTTCACCGGTGAGCATATAGGTAGCAAACTCGACACACTGTCCTTCAGGCACCACTTGCGCTTGCAGTGCTCGCTCTATAGCCTGAAACCATGTATCAGCCTCAGTCGGGCTAGTAGTTCCCTTGAACTTAGGTGGATTAACCTTCAAAAAGTTTGTCAGTGTCATCGGGCCCTGAACTCCACCTCCATCGTTACCATGGTTGTTCATCTGTTGACCAAGAGCCTCAGCAGTGGCTTGCATAGCAGCAGCCATATTCTCCAACGCAGTCATAAAGTTCACCGGGTCATTAGGGTCATGTTCCAGCGCACGAGCATTCGTACGACCTTTCACACTACCTCTACCGCGTCCACGAGGCGTCATCTGGTCCCTATACACACCCAACAATCGATATTAAGTTGATTAGTCTCAATATCGGAAGTCTAGTGCTTCAAAGTCCCAAATGCATGCTCATGAACGTTTATGCCAATTATATCAAGCAGATATACTAATAGCACATAACACACATACAGAGAATGCACAGAAGCATAGTCAGTCCATCCCTCAGGCTCTACAGGAACGAACTGTTCTGATACCATAATGTAACACCCTACCATACAGAGTCTTATGCTTAAGTCATAATTTAGAGATGGCAAGGTATTACGACCTCTAAAATAAAAAATTTAGTACGTATAGTAGTATGAATGATTGATTATAACTAGGAGCCTTTGTAGAAAAAGGGGTAAACAAAAAAATCGCAACTCAAAAGCGCAATACTCCGATCGATAACGTAACGAACAAGAATAACCAACGCGAGATATATATATATATATATACAAAGGAGTGTCAAAAATAGGAATATCAAGACTCAAGATCCGTCCGCGAAGATAACCGGTCCGAGCATAGCAATATATACATATGATAAAATAAGGAAAACCCCAAAGGAAACCCAAAGGGACACAAATACAGAAACCTATTCTCCAAAATCTCCCATAAGAGGAGTCATCACAATTTGTATTATTTAATGGAGATAAAAGTATCTAAGCAAAACATATAAACTAAACAGAGTCCCCAAGAACAAAGGATCTTCGCTAATCCAGAAGTCTCCAGTAGGCCTCAGCGAGAAACCTCACGTCCTGCATCTGAAAACCACAAAATCCGCATGGGTGAGAACCAGAGGTCCCCAGCATGGTAACAGCTTCCACATATATAATACATAATAATAGAGGAAAGCCGAAGGCAATCCTAGAACTTCCTCCAGATAATTTAAAAGCTTATAAACAAGCTAAACCATAAAGGGCATCTGACTAAAGATTCTTCAGTCTAACTAATACTTCCCTTTCCAATTCCTTCACACCTCCCAACCACCAGCAGAAGTATAATGTAGCAAACACAGTTATATCAAACAAGGAATATACAAATAGGAACAAATAAGTCATTTAGACAATTAGCAAGTAATATGCAGTCAAATAGGCAATCTCAAACAATTCATATAGTATGCATATGATGAATGCCTGTCCCTAGTGGCTGATGATATCATCTGTCGGTTATAGAGCTAACCCGACAAGTCCTGGTAGCTAACCATTGGACTGTCCCTCTGTCACGCATCCCCAACTCGAGTTATACTCATCATAAACTTGATCATAATCATGATCTATATCCATCACCTTCACTGGTGAATATTTACGGGGGCGAGCTCATCCGGGTCTTTCACAGTGCCCGGCCACACTTATGACATAGGGTCAAAAGAGCTTCGAGTCTCAACCTGGAGCACGTGGTGGCTAGCCACTGCTTCCTCCCAGGGAAACTCTCATCTCCAACAGTGGAAGTGCAACATACACAATTCATTCAACAGCATATATGCATTTATACTAGCCATAATCATGGCTCTGTCATAATACGGCAATAATCTAGCCATCCGGCTCACGGTTAAATCCATAACCAGCCATTCGGCTCACGGTTAAATCCATAACCAGCCTTTTCATTAACAATTACGGCCCTTCGGCCCATGGCATAACAAGCACTTCCACCACCATCCTCCGCCTCTCACATAATCATCTTTGATCCACATTGATCATTCATTTTTCCTTGCTTCACTCGCAAGTTACCACATCCCCTAGCTCCTTTTCCCATTGCTAGGCATATCTTAATGATTTAAGACATAAGTGGTGAGATCAGAGGCTTAGAAGTATGAAATTTGGCTTTTAAAACTCAAAAATCAACTTTGGGATGAAAACAGGGCCACGCGTACGCGCACTCCACGCCCACGCGTGGATGACCACAAAACTCATCGACGCGTATGCGTCATGCACGCTAACGCGTGGATTGAAAATCAGCCAATCGACGCGCACGCGTCAACCACGCGTACGCGTGGGTGCTCTCGTGCCCCAGGCACAAAACTCGCACAGTTCTGGCACAACTCTCTGGAAAATGGCTGGGCATTGGGTGCAGCACATCGGCGCGCCCACGCACATCACGTGCACGCGTGGATGGCGCTTCCCGGAAGACCGGCGTGTACGCGCCAAGTGCGCCTACGCGCGGGGGGTCATTCTGCTAAAAATTTTCTAAGTTAAAAGCTGTAGAATTCACAGATTCAAACCCAATCTTCCGACGGACATAACTTTCTCGTTTTAAAACATTTTTCACCCGTTCTTCAAACGGCATGGACATCCCGGATCCAATTTCATTTCTAAACAGATTTGGCACAAAACGAAGATCCGTAGTCTAAGTTATGTCCCATCAAAGTATGCCCAAAAACCATGTTTTTCATAAAAACCACAAAGTGCCATTTTCAAAACAAGCCATTTTCAACTCTTTTCAAAACCAATCAAAACATGCCAATTTCATCCCCTTTCCTTTGAAATCAATCAATATATATCAAATTCAACATCAAGCCTCCTCAACTCACACATTGACACTTTACCATAATTCACCAAAATCATTATCCCATCATTTTAGCCCACTTCACCCAAGTGGCTCAAACCCAAACACATTGATATATCATATACTCTTCCTCATGCCAATTTTCAACAACACCAATTCCAATTAACCATCATTATACATAATCAATATCATATTCACCATCAACATGGTTCAACCCACAATTCAACCATAACCAATCATCAAGCATATATCACAACATGCATATTTCTCATACATCATACCATCAAGGCATCAATAATCATCATCACATATATGACCACATTATATATATCAACCATTCAACATCATCAACAATTCAATGCCTATCTTAGGGCCTCTAGCCTAAGTATTTCCTACCACATTACATATTAGATACGGGAAACCGAAACCATACCTTAGCCGATTTTCCAAGCTCAACCGGAGCACTTCCAAATCACTTATCCACAAGCTCTCAAGGTCTCAACACCTCTAAGAACAGATTTTTACTACCAAATCCCTTTTCAAGCTTTTCAATATCACCAATCAAGCTTCAACATTCACACATACACAACCTAAGCCATAATCATCATACCCATACACAACATCTCAATACCCAAACATCATAGAACAACAACTTACACTAGGGTTGAGAATCTTACCACACCCAAGGTCTAAGGAGATAAGATTAACCTTCTCCTTCAAGAGAGTTGGGTCCTATAACATCAAAGAGCCCAAAATCTCAATATTTTTGCTCATGAAACTCGAAAACAAGGCTGGAAATTCGAAGAGCAAAACGTGGTTTACCTCAAGATTGATTGTATGAGTTTTGTAGAGCTCTCCGCGGTGAACGTGTGGCCGCAAACGGTGCGGCAATCGGAGCTCTAGATCAAAAGTTATGGTGATTTGAAGATCAAGTGAGAGAAAGAACTTGAGAGAGAGTTCTCCCCTCCATGACCTCCATTTCAGCGTTTTTTGAGTGATAAGTGAGGAGAGAGAGAGTGCTGAAAACTAGGGTTTTGGTTTAGTTATGTTGGGCCAAGGGCCCACTTTGGGTCCGGTTGGCCCGGTTTGGCCCGTTCGGTCAAATCTTGGTCCGAATTCTATAAAATTGGTACCGAAATTCTCGTCTCAACCTCCTCTATCACATTTAGCCATAAAAATAACATTTAGGGCTTTCTGGAATAAATTCTCATTTATGGGTTAATTAGCCATTAATTAACCAGGTTTTACAAGGAGGAGTAGGATCAGAAAGAGTCTTAATTAAGAAAGAAGGACCTAAGTGTGACTTGGAGAGAGAGGAGAGGTCACCTGACTTACCAGCCTCTTTCAATTGAATAACTCAGGAAACAACATTCCTTTTGACTTGGCATAGGGTTTTCAGAGAATTCAACCCACTAGTCATCCTTGTTGCAAAACCAAGTATCAATGTCGGATTACATAAGCATAATAAATATCAACAAAAATGTATCTACAAAATGCAAAGAAAGTACTACCTAGCTCAGTACGCATGTTGCTCGGATTTTCTACCAGAAAGTTTTTGGTATCAAGGGTAGGAGCTCGACCTAAACACTCTTGAAACAGGGTGACTATACACTCCTCTACATCATCTAAATCCTCTAAGTTGTATTTTATAATTGTGGAAAACTCCTCCCAATAAAGGCTAAAAAGGGCTTTGTCTCTCTCATTCAGAAAGAAAGATTGGATACCCTCAACCGATCGGATCTTAAAAAAATAATTTTTGAAATCATAGAAAGAAATCGTTAAAAATAGAAAAAAAAACCCTTCCTTCATTGAACAACTCAGAAGAAAATCCAGCCCTATTTTTGGAACTGGATGGTTTGATGAGTTGAAAAAGATAAAAGAAAACTTTGGAGAATAAAGGTAGGTCGAGTTCTCGACTTATTAGCTGATAAATTTTCAAAAAACCCAAGAATTAGGATGGAGTTGAGAAGGAGTAACTTTACAAAGATGGAGAATTTTAGATTCAAAATAAGAAACATGGAGATTCACCCCAGCTTAGTAAAAAAGTACTCATACATGTAAATGGAATGACATTCCGACTTGTCAAGTCGGGAAAAAATAATTCTCTCCTTGGGATCAGCAACCACAATCTCATATCTATCCTCATCCTCCTGATCTCTACACAACCTATGTTGTCTACGAAAAGTTTAAGCATAATCGTTATCAATTACAGAAATAACAGAAAATACGGTAATATCTATCCAATCTAGGTCAAATAGAATTTTAAAAGACATGTTGAATATTACTAAATGAGACATACAACTATAGCTACAACACAGCAAAAGAAAATCATCACAACAAATTAGAAAATTGGGTATAACAAGATAAACATTCAAGCAAACCCCAAAAAAGTCGGATCATATTCAACAACATAAAAGAATCCCATAATTCTTAAAGCATGTTGCAAATCAAGCAATCAAACCACATTATTAATTCATTGTTCAAAATATCTATTGCAATATTTGGTTTAGTTGTGGTTATATACACCATTAGTTCGTTGTTCACGATTGCCGCAAAACAATATCACCTCGACAGGAGGCCGTTCTGGTAGTGCCACTAATAATAATAATAATTAAAAATAGATTAGTGAAAAAATAATTTTAATAATTGTAATAAAAGCATGCAATATAATTTACGATTACCAATATTATTTCTTTAAATATCAGTATGAATTACAATTGTTTGATTAATATAATTATCCGTTACAAGATACTCGTATTATACCTTGTTAAACAAATTACTAAAGTGAAAAGTCACTTGAGCATCTCCGCCAGTCAAACCCTAATTATTGTTATAAATAAGTAAAGCCGACTGCTCTGCTTTGGTGGCTATAGCTAATCATAATGACATGATGATATGATGTCTTAAGGGAATAAAAAAGCACCATTACCAAAAAGTATGTATTACGTTCGTTAGCTTTCGCAGTACAGATAAGTAAATGCATTATCGTCTTAAGGGGATAAAAAAGCACCATAAATGTTATTCATATAAAAATTTGGCTTAAACAAATTTTGCTATTTTTAAAATATATATTTTGGTCTTATTTTCTATTTTTTTTCTAAGTTATGCTACGTGACAAAATTATTTTGATAATTAAATTTAATCAAGCTGATCCAATAATTTATTGGCATAATAAAAATCAATTGAAAAAAGAAGAAACACATAAAAATAAGAAGAAAAAAAACTTGGTTAAATTTGGCTATAAAAATTAATTTATTTACCTAACATTTTTTAGTTCTTTAGGTTTAGTAGTTACTAAATTTAAATTTTGCTATTTACTGCTAATTCGTGCTATCATATACTTTAAATATTTGAGTAGTCATTTGTCACTTATTAATAAAAGTGAGAGATATTTTTTGTGAACGTGTTCAGAAATTAGAAATCATTTTGGTAGTTTATCTTTTATTTTTATGTTTTATATTTTCTGTTATTAAAATTTTATGAAATAAAAATTAAAAACAAAAGTTTATTATTATTTTGGAAGTTCTCTTTCTTATTCATAAAATTTAAAAGAGAAAATTCCACTCCCCTCCTCTGTGAGATACTAAAATGATACTCTCCTCTCCTCTATTTTATAAATGTACATTCTCCTCTCTTCTAACTTTTAAAAAACTTCGTCTTTAATCCATTTTAAACTTTTTGTATTAACTAATATTAATTTTATCCATTTTTAAGAAAAAAATTATTTTTTAAAAAAATATCCATTAGAAAAATTTTTATTTTTTATCTTTTAATAAATTATTCTTTTATTATTGATTAAATTGTATTTTTAAAAAAATTTAATAATTATATTATTTTTTTTAAAATAACCTTCAATAATTTTTTAATTATTAAATCATAATTTTACCAAAATTTTCGTTAACAATTTTTTTATATTTTACTATTAATTTTTCAATATCTATGTATATTATTTTAAATTAAATAAAAAATTTTAGTAAGATTATTTTTCAATATCAATATATATTAATTGTTATACATATTAATTGTGGTAAGATTTTTTTATTTAATGTTAAAATAATATATATTGATAACAAAAAATTAATAAAAAATATAAAAATAATTGTTAACAAAAATTTTAGTAAAATAACACTTTAATTATTAAAAAGTTATTGAAGGGTAGGTATCTTAGAAAAAAATAATTTAATTATTAATTTTTTTTAAAATATTTTGATAAAAATACAATTTAATCAATAAAAGAATAATTTATTAAAGTATATTTTAGTAAACAAAATTTAATGATAAAAGATAAAATTTTTATTAATGGGTATTTTTTTAAAAAATAATTTATTTTTTCTTAAAAAATGGATAAAGTTAACATTAGTTAACACAAAAAATTTAAAATGGATTAAAGAGAAAGTTTTTTAAAAGTTAGAAGGGAAGAAAATTTATATTTATAAAATAAAAGAGAGAAAAATATTATTTTAGCATCTAACAGAAGAGGGGAGTGAAACTTTTTGAATTTAAAAAGTAGAACACATTAAAAATATTTATAAATCAAAACCCAAGGGGAATATTTTCAATACTTTTCCATTAATCAGAGAAATTGGTTTAAAAGATATAAAATATTGTATACTATACAATAACAACTTTCATATTCACACTATTGTGTACCTGTTATGCACCCTTATTTTGTTGTATGATTTGAGGTAAGGATAACAAGAAATAAAATCACTTCCCAACAGGAAAAGAAAGATCAACCTTTTTTTATTGCTTTTGATGGTTTTAATTTAAACTTAACATACATGAATCAAATGCAAAGAAAAAGAGTTTAGTTTTGGGATTTTTTTTTAAATGTGACTTTCAAAGTTAATGTAATAATACCTTAAACCAACTTTAAAATTTTTAAAAATTTTAATCAAATACTTTAATCTTTTAAAAAATTAATTACCAAATCAATCTTTAAAATTTATTTTGATTAAACAATAACTAAAAGTAGTCAATAAGTTATAGATCAAATAATATAATTTTTTTTAATAAACGATTTATCAAATATAAAAATTATTTATAAAAAATAATGTTTTTTTAGTTATTTTTGTTGTATTTTATAATATTTTGAGAATATTTTTTTACGTTATAAAAAATGAGTATAATTTTGTCAGTGTATTAAAAAATTAGAGGCAATTTTAATAATTTATCATATAAATAAATATATGTAGTTTTTTTGTGGTGCAGCAAGGGACTAATTTGTCACGTGACACTCAATAATCATGTGGCGACTTAACGGTTTACATAACAAAATTGAAAATTGTCCTTTGACAAAAAAAAAAAAAATTGTCCTTACTAATTGACAACAAAATTAACGTCGGATGTGCATTGTATAACAAAAATAATTGTTAGGGACTGATTTTTGAAATTAAATTTTTTGAGACTAAATTATCATATTAAAAAAATTCTTAACGACTAATTTGACGTATTACTCAACTTTAATTTATCAACACAATATTTCTTTCATTTCAAAATAATTTACTAATAAAACTATTAGTTAAATAATGTTATTTATTTATTATTGGTATTGGTATTTCTTTTGTCGATGTTATTGTTTTAAAATTAAAAAATATTAAAAAATTTTCAAAATTTATTATTTTTTTGTTATTTTTAATTATAATTTAATTATTATATTTTATTTTATACTTTTAAATATTAATGACTAAACAAAAATAATAAATTCTAATAATATTAAGCATCCTTCTAAAATTAATTTGCCGTTGTGTTGGTTTTCAAGTTTGTCTTTTTTTTTTTCACTTTAATTTGCAACACAGTATATACCTTGCTCAATAATCTTCCAATCACGATCAAAGCCAGCAACCCAGAAGAAATATCCACGAAGTCCCAGAGCCTGAGCAAACCCAATCTTCACGGTCACTGTCATTGGGTCATCGTACCCGACCCATGACGTTCCCGCGTACGAATACGCCGACACCGTATCTGGATCGTACACGACGGTGGCATCACTTTCCTTATTAAACACCTCAATCTGAAAATAAGGCACATCCCCACCGGATTCGGGTTTTATCCCAATAGCTGCTGCTCCAATTTCAGTCACATTCGGGTCAAGTAGGGTCCACTTCTTCCCATAAAGGGGTAAACCCATAACCACCTTCTTCGGGCAGATCCCAGCCCGAACCCATGACCGAAGCCCGTAAACAACATTTACATTCCCTTTCGGGTCGAATAACGCTGCTGGAGCTCCGGTATCGTTGTTCCACGCTCCGTGGAGGTCGTAGCTCATGACGTTGATAAAGTCAAGGGTCTTATTCATAGCGATCACCGGGTACGACGGCGCCGGACCGGCGGCGAGGATGAAGTCACTGGCGAAGTAGACGGCGGCTGTTAGGAGAAGCGGCGGACGGCCGGTAAGCTCTGACTCGGCGAGGATCGCAATACGCCACTGTCGGAGGAGGACGGCGAGGTCGCTCATCTCCACCGCAGTGCGCGGGAACTCCCAGTCGAGGTCGAGGCCGTCAAAGCCGAAACGGCGCGCGACGACTATGGAGGAGCCAATAAAGGCGGCTCGCGCATCTGCGTTTCCGGCGATGCGAGCGAAGAGAGCAGCGTCACTGGCGGCGCCGCCGATGGAGACTAAGGTTTTGACGGGAGGGTACTTGGAGCGGAGGGTGGTGGTGAATTTCAAGAGGCTGGTGGCGTTGGAAGCGGTGATTTCGAGGGTGTAGGTCGTGTTGCTGGGTAAGAGGAACGCGTAGAAGATGTGTCTGAGATAGGTTGTGTTTATGGCGGAAACTGGAAATGTTTCTTGATCAAACCAGTATGAACCTTTGATGGGTGAAGAAGAAGCAGTGACGGTGGCGCGGACGGTGGTTATGGCTGTGGCTATTGCCATGAGCAGTGTTGTGAAAGTGACGGAATGTAGTAGACAGTGCATTGACATGATATGTGGCTGACTGGCTGTTGATTTTTTATTTGGTTCTAAGGACAAGAACTTTGTGGGATCTTAAGAGGTATTTATAAGTTACTAGAGAGCTGGAGCACGATATGACATGCATTATTATGTTTCTATTGTTAAATATTACTTACGCTATTTTTTTAAAATTCTTTTTTTAAGAATCAATAAAAAGTAACTTATATTTTGATGTAGGGACGAAAAGAGCAAAGCAAAAAATGTTAGGCCAAAATGTTGTATAGGTTTTCACTTTTTCTTGCATGAATAGGCGAAATTGTCTGTCAACATACACAAGTCAAAATATCATTTTCTGGTTGTTGCCAAAGGGTGAGAGATTCTGTAAGTTGCCGTCCTAGGTTTAAGTATTTTATGTCCTTTGGAGCGGCAGAATGCATGGTTTCTGATATGGATTATGCGGTTTAGAATTGTATTTGTGTCTCGTTTCGGCAATCGGCACGGAATAATATATAAAAAAAATCAAATTTTGATTTCCAAGATTTTTCCAAGTCTGTTGTTAAGCTGGTTGGAAATAATGATAAATGTAAGTTGTGGTTGAGAACTAGAGAGTGTTGAGACGTACCAAGTTAATAATAATTTATGTCGAACTATATATATATATATATATATATATATATATATATATATATATATATATATATATATATATATATATATATATGCGAACTGTTATGTGAATGGGTCAATGATGAGGTGGGTGTGTATCTCCCTTCTATTGTGGTGTAAATATGCTTGTTGGAACTTGGATTTTCTTTCTGACTTTTATGATTGAGGAATCCTTTATTATCTATTCATTTAATTTAGAGTAGTTGGTCCCAAAAAATTTAGATTGAAAATTATAGTACCTAGAAATTTTTATTTTCTAAGAGTCTTTTAAAATTATTTTAGTTGAATAAATTGATTTTTTAATTATTTTTAATTAAATTTTTAATAGCGTATTAGATAAATAAGCCATAACAAATTTATTATAAGATAATTACGTAAAACTTCAGATTTTTAAAAATTAAATAATAAATTATTTGAAATTTATTATATTTATTTATGATTTTATTTTTGAAAAATTATTTACAAAAATAATTAAATCAAAGTTACGAGACTTTGAGTTTAAAATAAATTAGGATTTATATAATTTTTATGATAATAAAGTATTTTTTATTTAAAATTTAAGTTTTAGTAATTGAAAAATAATGAGGATTTGTTAGTTTAATTTGAATAATTGAGATTTGGAATTGAATACTTTAATTTTATGAACTAAAAGAAAATTTATTAGATTATCTCTAATTTTTAAAGTAAAGTAGCTACTTGAAACTAATTAATGAGTTTATAGTATTCTCAAAAATAATTATATTTGTTTTTAAATTATTACTCTACTCTCTAGTTTTATTAAAATTTCTACACTACTCAAACCCTAAAATCCCTAATTTTACCATACTTTAACCTAACTTTAATTTTACCCTAATCCTAACACACTCACACACTCTTCCTCACTATCATTCAGCTGCCACCCTTAACTCACACTCACACACCCCATGAGAGGCTGCCTTCATCGTTGTTGGAGCTATCGCCGCCATCATCGTGCTCCGCCACTAGGTCGTCGTCATTGTCATTGTGGTCAGAATCACCGCTAGATATAAGCCGTTCGCATCACTGTTGCTGAGCTGTATGCCACCGTCATTCAGAATGGACTTGGAATGGCAAAAAGGATTAATTGTGAATATTGGATCAAGTGACACATTTTTTCGGAATGGCAAAAAGGATTAATTGTGAATATTGGGTCAAGTGACACTTTTTTTCATGTTAATGCCACACTTTTCCTATGCACTGCCACGCTTTGCATAAAGGAGTAACACGCTTTCCTGGGTTCATCTATGTTTGCGTGAAAGGCCACTCTTGGGCGCGTGACATGCCCAACTTTTTCCATTGGCGTGTTACATGCCATGTGTGGTGTTAAACGCCCATTCTCTTGGTCCTTGGAACTTAAAATATGGGTCTTTAAAACAACATTTTGGAAACTTGGCCCAGCGCGCAACGCCGGATCTTGGCTTGCGGCACGCCACTCACTTTAAACAAGGTTTTTGGAGGTGAACAATGGCGTGCGACACACCCAACATATGGCGTTACACGCCCATTCAAATTGCTAAAGATGGGTCTTCATTGAACCAACGAAGGCATGTTGAACTCACACGTTTGTTCTTTTGTGGCATGCTGCAAGCCCACTGTTAACTGTGTCATGCATACGCATGAAGCCCGCGTAAGCATGCCCTAACGAAAATCCTCAATCGCATGTACGTATGCAGCATGTGTACGCATGAGTCCTCATTCTTCCAGCTTTTGCGTGAACGCATACAGCATGCGTACGCATAAATCTTCAATTTTTCATATCTTGCGTATACGCATGTGGCATGCGTACGCATGAACCCTTTTTTCCAGGTGTTGTGCGTACGCTTGAGGCATGCGTACGTGCGAGTCCCGTGTCGAAGGCATTTTAAAATGGCGCACGCCGTGCATGCAACGTCCCTGGAGGTGTCTTTCTTATGGCGTGTGACACGCCACTTCCTTGGTGTGTTGCACGCTCGTTTCTAGCTCGAATGGTCTTGAATCAAATCCTCTGAAAAGTTGGCCTAGCGTGCAACGCCGTGTCTTAGCGTGTTGCACGCCAAGTTTTTCACTGGGCGTTTGAAACGCCGATTTCTTGGCGTGTCATACGCCCCCCAAACAAGGCATCTTAGGCATGGTTTTAAGGGCGTGTAGAACACCTAAGGTGTGGTGTGCAACACCAAGCATGTTATGCACTCTTTTCTTCTCTGGTTCCCTGGCCTGGCATGCAACGCCCCTCTATGGCGTGTGACATGCCAGCCCACTGCCTCATGATGGATGCTTTTCTGGTTGTTTTTTTGTTTGTACTTTATTCCATTTTTACCTTCATTTTCTTCTTATCAAATCACAAAACAAAAGACTCAAAGTATTATAAAATTTTATATAAAAGCATATGATAAACAAGCAACAATCAGTGAATTCTATTAAAAAATATCCAAGAAAAGTACTTAAGATTCTCATGCATCAAATACCCATGGACACAACCAGAACACACCTGCCCCAAACCTGAGCTACCACAAGCAGATCCAACCCAGGTTCAAACATTGGAAAAATATAGAACTTTATCAAATCAAACCAAAATCAACATAACTCATCACTAGAAAAATTGGGTGGAAAGTGCCATTTTCAACGCTGATCAGGACAGTGGAGTGGAAATCACCCATCACCCATGCAAAGAGAAGAGGTTCCGCCAGAGCCAAAACCGCAACCAAGTGAAGAAAGACCCCCTGAATTTGGGTCGGGAAACTCGTCACAACTCGTAGTAGCAATGTTTTCTTCGAAGCAGATGTGGAGAATGTGGATGTCATGGAGAATGAAGGAGCAGCTCAAATGCAGACCACTATTCCTCAGGAAGATGACATGCACTGTGCTTAAGGCATACTGGTTAAAAAATTTCCCTTCTCAATTTTATTACCTCTGCTATGATTATATTTGCTTGGAATGTGAGAGGTGTTGCGAATAAAGCTACAATTTGCACACTTAGAGAATTTAATAATGAATAAGATAGATATAGCTTTACTCTTTGAGACTAGGTGTAGTAGAAGTAGAGCTCAGGAAACGTCAGCGCTTTGGGGTACAAATATTCTTACATTGAAGAAGCTGTTAGTTTTTCAGGAGGAATTTGGGTCATGTGGGATTGTGATGACCTTGGTATTACTGTGTTGGAATCAAACAAGCAATATGTTTTGTTAAATATCAAAATTGTAGAGGAGCAGGATTAGTGGTTAACTATTGTATATGGTAGTCTGCAAGAACAAGGAAGAAGAGAACTGTAGAGAAATCTACGCAACATAGCGAATAAGGGACAGATGCTAATAGGGGACTTCAATGACATAATGGAAGAATATGAAAAGAAGGGTGGTGCAAGGACAGATGCGAGAGCTTGCAAAAGATTCTGCGATAAATAGAAAGTTGTAAGTTGATTGATTTAGGCTTCCTGTGGTCCAGATTCACTTAGAGAGGAGGTGTGACGGATAAGAGGGACAGAGCCTTTAAATAGCTTGATAGGGCTTTGGCCAATGTTGACTGGAAGATGAGGTTTTCAGAGGCTAAAATAGAGGTTCTCACATGAATTCATTCTGATAATCATCCGTTGCTTGCTACTTTGAACCCAAGAAGAGTTGATGGAGGAGAAAAACCTTTCCGTTTTGAAGCAATGTGGGAAACACATCCAAGTTTCAAGGAATTTCTAAATGAGTTATGAAAAAACCAAGAAGAATTACCAGAGTCGTTGGAGGATATGGCACATTGTCTATGAAAATGAAACAAAGATATCTTTGGAGATGTTATAAAGAGAAAAAGGAAACTCATGACACTACAAGAAAATGGAACATTTGTAATAAAAAATTTGTATCAAATTTAAAATTGTTACAAATTATAGTTTTTTTGTATTGTTAGAAAATAAGATTATTTTGTAACAATAAAAAAAATTGTTACAAAACATTTCAATATTTTGTAACAACTTGATTTCTTTTGTTACAAATTATGTTGGCTTTCGTATTGAATTGCTGTTTTGTTACAAAATGTTATAATGTTTTATAACAAAATATCTATTTGTTTCAAAAGCTGTAAATATTTTGTAACAAAAAATTAATTTGTCACAAAATACAATATTTTTGTAACAAGTTATTTATTTGTCACAAAATTCAAAAATTTTTTGTAACTAATAAAAAATTTTGTTTCAACATACTAAATGTAAGACTTTGAATTAACATAATAAGTTATTTATGATTTATTATATTTATTTAAGATTTTATATTAAAAAATTTAAAATATTTAAGTCAAATTAATGATAGTTTGTGTAAGACCCCTAAATTTTTAAAAGTTATTAATAAATTATTTATGATATATTATATTTATTTAAGACTATATTTTAGAGATTTTTATATAAAAATTGAGTGAAATCCTATTTATTATTTTGAGTTCTTATAATTGAAAAATAATGAATATTTTATATGCCTTAGTTTTAATATATAAATTTGTAACCTTATTTTATAAATAAAAGAGAATTAATTTAATTATCATCAATTTTTGTTAAATTAGTATTTATTTAAAAATAAATTTTAAATTAATAATAAAATAATATTTCAAAGATAATCATTTAATATTAATTTTTAATTTGAATTATTACTTAATCCTATTATCTTATTAATATTTTTATACAAATCCTAATTTTTTTTTACACAACAAAACCCTAATTTAATGTTTTTTTTCATTTTCCAACTGATATTACCCTTCCCCTTTCTTCTATTTTAGAAACCCCAAACAGAGGGGGAAAAATCAAAAGGGAAAAAGACAGAAAAGAAAGAAGGAAAGAAAGGGAAAGGAGGGAGGGGAGCCGCGGGAAGAGAACGAGGGAGGAAGAGGAAGGGCAGTGTCGGTGGTCATCACTGCCACCGCGCCGCCGTGTTGTACCGAAGAGAGAGAGAGAGAGAGCGCGAAGAATGGAGAAGCAGGAGAGGAAGAAGGGCGTGACACTGTTGCAGAGAGGGAGACGTGAGAAGCTGCCAAACTCCACTGGTGTCACGAAGCCGTTGGTGTCGTGCTCCGTCGCCGTCGCCTCAGACTGTCGCCGTCACCGTCGCACCGTTCCTGCTGAGCCGCCGCCATGTCGGGAGATTGAGGTAGAGAATGAATGACACAGAGAAAGGGAGAAGTGCGACAGATGAGAGGGATTGAAGCGTTCCCGTTACCATTTTCTCACCTATTCGCCGCCACTGGGGTTTGACGCTACCACGCCGCCTTAGAGACTCTGCCGTTGCTGAGAGTTCTTTGCAAGAGAAAGGTGGACAGCGAGAGAGGATGAAGTGGGTCCTTCGCTGCTGCCATGACCATCATTGAGTTGTAAGCTGTTGTTGGAAGTATTGGGGGAGATGTTGCCGCTGCCAAAACCACCGCGGAGGTTGTTAGGATTGCTGCTTGTGTGGCTACGCCGTGGTGGTTATAGTTGCCGTCACAGTCACCGCCCAAAAGCCCTGGAATTTCTATTGTCTTGCCCCAATTCAAGTCCAGTGCCACTACCCCGGTCTAATCTTTTTTCCATGGTTCTGATTTGTTACTTGTTTTTTTTTACTTGTTCTGATTAGTAATTTAGTATTATTGAAACTTCAAATTATTACTTGTTTTTGTTTTTAATTTGTTCTTAATTTAGTTGATGCTAGATTGATGCCCAACAAAATTCATTCATAATAATAATAATAATTATTTACATGTTCATACCATCGATTGAGTTGTTACTCTTGAGTTGTTTCAGACTTTCAGTGTCAACTTCCCAGGTGAGCTCCCTTCGACCCAGTTCTTTCAGACTTTCAGTGTCAATTTCAGTGTGTCTTAAGGTTTGAAATTAGAATTTTATGATGGTGGACTGGTGGTTGTTGTTGTTATTGTTGTTGTAGTATTTGGTATTTTAGAATTATTGCTGAACCTGAGCAAATTTTTTTGTTGCTGTTAAACATCATTGAGTTGAATTTTGTTGCTGGATAACATCATTGGGTTGAGTTTAATACTTGAATAGTTGAATTTGTTGTTGTGTTGCTTAAAAAATCACTTAGCTAAATCTTTTGTTGTTGTAAATTTTTTTGTTTCTTTGCCAAGTAAAGCTCAAATTTTCTAGACAATTTTTTAGAATTGCATTAATTGACATCATATTGTTATTGATCCTGTCCTAGATATTAATTGCTATTCCGCGTAGTCGCTGTCGAGAAGCAGAACAAAACAGAGAGAGATGCGAAGGAGGATGATGGAGACCACCACCGCTGCTATTGTCGTGCTGGGCTAGTCAGAAGCCACCGTGACCACTATTGATCTCTACGCTGTTGTTAGAGTCACTGATGGAGGTATCTTTGCTGCCTCTATTTCGGTTTAGGTCCTTCGCTTTCTTAAACTTGTTCTACTTCCACTTTTACTCTACTATTATCCTATTTTCTGCTTCAATTAGGTTGAATATTGATGCTAGTGTTGCTGTGGGACTGTTGAAGCTGCTGCTAGTTCTAATTCTGTTATCTTGGTACTCGTATGATCTTTCCCTTAGGTTTGGTCCATTTACACGTTCTATTTTGTCACTGCTATGATTACCATGTTCTGGTTTTAATTTAATTTAATTTTAGTCCTATAGATATTGAGACGGTATATTTGCTGGTGTTCTTACTGTCCAATGAATCATTTCTTTTGACAGTCCATTTCTATTTGCTTCAAAAAAATAATTCCTACTCCTTAAATGGAGTTAAGATATTGAAACTTTATTTCTACAAAGGCTTTAAAATATTGACTTTGGACAGATATTAGAAATGTGAAGTTATAAATTTATGTTAGAGAAGTACTTACCAAATCATACCCTGTTTAGGTGCTACTGCTGATGAGAAATCTATCTATCAATTTAAGGAGCCTAGATTTTGAGGATCATGTAAGTATTTGTGTCATTGATCTTTATATTGCTATTAATGATGAGCAGAATATTTCATGCTTGAGGCTCACCCCACTGTTATATTTCGGCATCTAAGTGCTTGATCTTTATAATGAATCTATTTCCTGAGGATACATATCTTGAAGTGGTATGATGATGTTCCTCATTTATTTGAAATTGTCTATGTCGTGCACATTGCTACAAAAGCATCACCTACAAATTGAAACAAAATTTGTTAACTAAAGTTAGTATTTTTTTTTGTTGGTGGTCTTTTCAGGTGTGACACTTATTAAAAGTTTCTCCATGAGAAAGGAGTTGTATGAACGGAGTTTGTAATTTGTAGTTTATATTTTGGAGATTTATAATTTCTTGTTTTTTTTGTCCTATGTATCTATCTAGTTCATTATGGTTCTTCAATATATCTTGTTAGTTTGTACTTTAAAGTTTATATGTTAAAGATTTATAAAACAATCTTAGTTAAATGAAATATATTTGAACTATCTATGTTATTATATATTATATAAATGTTGACTTATTGAGTAAATTAGTTAATATATTAATTAATTAAAAAATAATATAATTTGGCAAATTATGTGTGTAATTTGTATTAAAAAAATTATTACAAAATAAATAGTATTTTGTAACTAAAGGAAAAAAATGTTTCAAAATCAAGTTATATTTTGTAACAAAATTTTATGATAGGAAAAAATATATTGTCACTAAAAATATTTTGAAGATCAAAATTTGTTATCAATTTTGTAATGACTTTTGTTTTTTGTATCAGAAAAATTTGTTACAAAATATTATTTTGAATTGTAACAGTTTCATTTTTCGTTACAAAAACTTTTTGTAACGGGACTTACTGCAATGGACCCCTTTTTTTGTTACAAAAAACTTTTGTTTCAAAATTTCGACGTTTTGTAACAATATTTTTTGTTACAAATACGCCTTTTTCTTGTAGTGTGAACCAGCTAAAAGGAATCCAGGTAGCTCCATCTTATGGCTGGAACAAATTTTTTGAAAGATTGGAAAAGGAGTTTAGTCAAGAATTGGAAATGGTGTAAGACCAAAAAGAACTATGGCTCCAAAAATTCTGACAGTAGTGGCTAGTTAAAGGGGACAGAAACACTAGATTTTACCACACAAAAACTTTCATACGAAGAAGAAAAAATAAAATTCTGAAGCTGAGGAAAGGAGATGGATCTCGGTGCGGAGAACAAGAGAAACTGAAGATGATGGTACAAAATTTTTTCAAAGAATTGTATACACAAAATGATTATAATAGGCCGCTTTTAAATTATCCAAGTAATGTACTGATGCTGGAAGAACATATCAGGGAGGACTTGGAAAAGCTGCTCACCGAAGAAGAGGTAAGATATTTTATTTTCACTATAGGATCTTTGTAGGCTCCTGGGAAAGATGGATTCCCAGCTTTCTTTTTTTAACGAAAATTAGGGACTAGTAAAATATTCAGCTTTTTCTTTTATAAAGGAAATCTGGAAGAATGCGAAGATGATCAGAGGACTAAACCAAACTTTGATTGCTTTGATACCTAAGATACAAAACCCGAAATTCATCAACCAGTTCTATCCCATTGCCTTGTGCAATATGATCTACAAATATTTAACAAAGATCATGGTTGCAACACTTAAGCTATTGCTCCCGGAAAGAATTTTTCCTTTTCAATCTAGTTTCATAACGGGAAGAATCATCCACGATAACATAATAATCGCGAAGGAGATTGTGCATGATATGAGAAAGATTAAATGGAAGAAAGGATTCCTTGCGTTAAGATAGACTTTAAAAAGGCAAATGATAGAGAAGTTGGGAGTTTGTTAAACAGAGCCTGCAGGAGTTTGAACTTCCAAAGCAGTTATGTTACTACCGTGTCATATAAAATTCTGTGGAATGGCTGCAAAACTAAAAAATTTGATCCTTCAAGGGATATAAGATAAGGGGACACACTCTCTCTCTTTATCTTTTTGTCATAGCTATGAACAAACTTTCAAATCTAATTGAAGAGCAAGTTGAAGGAGGGTAATGGTATCCGATGAGGATAGGAAGATAGAGACCTTTGATCTCCCATTTGCTTTTTGTCGATGATCTTCTTCTCTTTGCGGAAGCCACAGTAGACCAAATCAAGAAGATAAAAATGATCATGGAAGAATTTGAAAAAGTTTCAGGCTTTACTATAAATGCGGAAAAGACCTCAATTTATTTCTCAAAAAATGTCCATAGAAATTTACAGGATGAGATAACCAACGAGTGTGGATTCAAAGAAGTCCCTTGCATAGGGAGATATCTGAGAGCCTACTTTTTCAATAGCTGAAAAGAAAAAGAAATATACAAAGGTGCAATTGACAGAGTTAGAAACAAACTAATGGGGTGGAAAGCAAAGTGCTTATCATTGGCCGGAAGGATTACACTAGCAAAAATAGTTGTAAGTCTTACACTCAACTTTGACAAGATGTATTTCAAAATTCAAAAAAAAAATGATGCAAATGAGCTTTATTTGGGGTGAGAAAGGAGGAAGCAAAAAAATTCATGCTATCAAATGGGAGGTCATATGTAGCCCAAAGAAGGTAGGAGGTTTGGGATTTAGAAGATTGCGCACTATGAATGATGCTTTCATCCTCAAGCTTCTATGGAGGTTAGTCAATGAAAAAGGAACATTACGGACAGAAATCATAAAGCATAAATATGCAAGACAACAAAATCTCTTGCAGGCTATGAATTCAACATCAATTGATACACCCTTTTAGAAAAACTTAAGGAAGATGTGGGACACATTCAAACAAAACATTGCTCTTTCACCTGAAAATGGTGCTTGGATACTTCTCTGAAAAGAGTCGTGGTTAAGGGATGAACTACCACTTACAGCAGCTATTATTAGAATGGGCTAAATTGAACCTGGAAATGAAACTGAAAAATGTGGTTATGGAGAGTGAAGGATGGAACTTTTCTCTCTTCAATGACAACCTCTAAGACAACATAGTCCAAAAAATCAGGGCCTTGCATCTACCATGTGAAGATCTAGGAGAAGATAGATTAATGTAAAAAAGAACACGTGACTTGCTTATCAAGCTTTATGTCATCCAGAAGAGGCAAACGATCAGGTTTGGAATATAATATGGAAGTGGCAAGGACCCCAAAAGATCAGAGTTTTCATGTGGCTGCTAGTGCACAAGAAACTTGTAACTTCCCAAAGGTACAGTAAGATATTTGGTGCTTTTCCTCACTGTCATATATGCACTAATGTAGAGGAATCCTTGATGCATGTTGTCTGAGACTATCTGAAGGTGAGCAGGACTTGGTCAAAAATAATTGCACCATGTCATCTATCTAATTTTTATAGATCTCCCTTTGATGTATAGATCTGTTGGAATCTTAAAACGGAACTTGGAATCACCAAACAAGTACGATGGATCACACAATTCATGGTCATATGTTGGTGGACTTGGAATTGGAGGAACAGAGAAATATTCCTCCCTTTCAAGAGATCAAGAGAGACTAAAGTGGTTATATACTCCTATGTAAATTCCATCATCTCAGCTTTTCAAAAAGCGAAACTGCTGGAATCAGGCCCAAAAAGAAGGGAGGCAAATATTAAATGGAAGTGCCACCAAAAGGATGGATCAAACTAAATACAGATGGATCAGTGACAGAAGATATAGAAGCAGCAGGGTACGGCGGCCTTTTTAGAACTAAAGATGGAAGATGGATCGCATGATATATGGTTAATATGGGAAGGTGTAACGCCTTCCAAGAACATTGGGGTTTTTGCATAGTTTAAAGATAGTCTGAGACTTGAGCTTTAAAAGAGTTATTGTTGAAGCTGATTCCGAAACTGTTGGATAAGTGATAAATCAGGAAAATAAGCTAAAGGTACATCCGGATAATATAGCTAGAGCAATAGCAACATTTAAAGAAAGAAAATGAAAATTAAAGTTTGTTCACAACTATCGAGAAAAAAATTGGTGCGCGGGGACTGGTTAGCGAAAAAGAACTTGAAAATATATCATGGAGTTCATTTTACAGATTAACCTACAACAAAACTTAGACAGATTTTGCTTGATGATGGTAAAAGGACAATTTTACCCTGAAACATAGTAGATGCGTAATCTTAGGCATTAGCCCCGTTTTCTTAACAATAAAAAAAATAACGAAATGTTTTAAAAGTATTTGGACTAGAAAAAAATAATAAGATCAAAACTCAAAATATTTATTAAAATATAAATTCAAAGCTTATTTAAGATTTTTTTAATTAATGAAAATGAAGGTAAATGGTCCTATCTATTCCCACCACAACAATAGCTCCAACAATGAAGCCGCTTAAATCGGGTATACTTACTTTTTTGGTTTTCTTCGATTACCTTCCTCCTTTGCTTTCACATTTTACACTTGCATTCCATTTAGAATCTCAATACAGATAACTCATTTCTATCATTGTAACCCACCACAAACGAATCATTAAACATACGTTGAAAGAAACAAGAAAGCGGCACACCATTTTTTCTCATTTTTGTCATTAGCACATGATGATAGAATCAAATAGAGTGAGACTAAGATAATATATTCTTGAAAATATAATCAACATTATTGAACATGCATATTGGAGTTACGATAATATAACCCTATAAATGGGAAATGTAGCTTCAAGATTTGCATTTTACCCTCCAACCCCACCAACGTATAAAGTGTTAGAGGAGAAGGATGGGATGAAGCTCATATTCTCGCCGCTTCCCAAAGAGAAGAATGTGGAAGTGCATCGTCTAGATACGAAGAGTGGGAACAAGATCATTGCTATATTTTGGAAACACCCTTTTGCCAGGTTTACATTCCTATACTCGCATGGCAATGCCGCTGACTTGGGTCAGATGATCGATCTTTTCATGTACCTTAGAGCTCAATTTCGCGTTAATATTATGAGGTTCCTTTTTTCTTCTTCTTCTTGATCTCAATATTATTGCTCTTTGTACTTGCAATTGGTTTTATTTTCTAGAGGGATGAATATATTATACCTATATATAAAGTAATTATTGAAGTGGGGATTTTCATTATATTATTGAATTAGGGGAAATAAATTGGACAACAAAACTTTAATAGATTCATATGTAAAAGAATGCTAAAACCCTTAATTGTTAAAATCAAGTTTCAGACTTATTAACCATGGTTTTATTTTATCGTTATAAATATTATGAATTTTAATTTGGTAAATAAGATAATTGTGTTTCTAGCATTATATATATATATATATATATATATATATATATATATATATATATATATATATATATATATATATATATATATATATATATATATATACTACTTTAATACCTTACTATTAGGCCAATTATAGTGGCTTAACAGCAATGTCTTAATCTATACAATAATTTAATTTCATTATGATATAACATAATATTTGGTTTTAGTTCTTGGAATCTTGACGAATTGTTAGTTGTTGAGAGTTAAAAATACCTTGAATAATTAAACCAAACTATCATATTTTTTATATTGATTTAAAAGCAACATATTAATTTTATATAGTATCCAAATCTAACGAAAAGGTAGTATTTTTCAAAATATTTTAAAAAATAATGATAACGTTTAGTTTGATTGAACTTCATCCCAATAATAAAATTAATTTTAGTTGTCTTTACCATTAATTTTATATCATCAATAAGTGTTTTTTTTCTTTCAATTTTACTCACTGATATATCATCATCATCTTCACTACCATTCCATCCTTTTCTCTTCTCCTCCTCATCCTCCTCCTCATCATCATCACCCTTCCTCTTCCGGCCCCAGGACTCCACCTTCACTGTACCCTTATCTCCACCCCACTCCTTTTATTAATTTTTGACTTCGCATTTCGATAGCCCATTCGTCTCGTGGCACTAGTGAATATGGTGTTGCTCATTCACCCATTATAAGAATGTTAAGTATTATCGATAGTCTTACGATTAATAGTCAAGGCGTGTAATAAATTTTATAGATGATCAGGACAATGATAAAAGTGTGACAAGTCATAACCCTATTGATAAAATTTGAGATTTTTACCGATACCTCGTGGCTGTTAGTAAAATTGTCGCTAAAATGTAAAAAAAAAAAAATCACTATTAAAATAACTATACTGATGTCAGGGGCATCTATAAATAATAAAAATGACTAATTTTATCTTTTGCTTAGAAATAGCGTAACGATCAATAAAGGTTTTCTTTTTTCTTTACCTGTTGTATTTATCATAATAGAATTTATTGTAAAGCTGAAAAATTATTATATTTATTAATTATTAATAACTAAAAATTTGTAAGATTTATTATAATATAAACAAATAAATTCAATAAAACTATCAATTGTCAGTAATGTCATAATTAAAATAATGTTCACAGATAGTCCTCATTGAGGAATTTGTTGTCATCGTGTGGGTGATCTTCATTTCAGATCTTGCGTGTGTTACCATCACCGGTCATAAAGGAAGTTGGATGGGTTAGTTGTACACTCTTAGTATGTAAGAAGAGCTGCTCTACATTGCGCGACTACATTAGCGTTTATTAGGAATGGCAAAATTCTCCGAGATATGAAGATTCTTGCGAGGATTACCTCGAACAGAGATTTAAATGTGGGAAATTTTTTTCGCGGGAATAGAAGCGGGGGACAAAATTTCCCCGAGGCAGGCACGGGGTCCGAATGGGGATCCCCGTCCCGTCTCTGCTAATCCCCGAAATTCATAAATTTACATAATTATTCTTAATAGTTTATTTTTCATACATGTCTTTTTGTCATATCACATGCCATATATATATATATATATATATAGAGAGAGAGAGAGGGGGAGAGGGAGAAGGAGAGGGAGAGGGAGAGAGAGAGAGTCTTCAATTCATAGATCCCTAGCGTTGTCCATACTCTATTCAAGCTCTCTGTAGCCACTCCCTCGTCACTCTTCCGTCTTGCCGTATTGTCACCCCTCACCGTTCCATCACCCTCATTGCGTCGTTCTCTATATTCGTGGCGTTCCTTTCCACAACTCTATCATAGTGTTCATTCTTCTCTCTGTTGTCGCATCTCCCACCTCATCCACTGCTCTGTGCTTTGTCTCGCCGTAGCGTCTCCATTGCGTCATTTTGAAAGAAGTCACCATCTTGTTGTTTAGACTTTTTGTATAAAATCTTACTATTTTTGTATAGGACATATATTTTAGCTCTATTACTATGAAAATTAATAATTGGTCATAACGATTAGAGAGATAGGGAATGGGGTCTTTGCGGGAAATGGAGTCCTGTGACGAATGAGAATGGGGAGTAATATTTTCTTACGGTAGAAAACGAAAATGGGAACGGAGAACAAATCTGAAGGCGGGGATAGGAAGCAGGGAGGATTCCCCCGCCTCGCCTTTTCCCGTTGACATCCCTAACGTTTATAATTGGCTGACCATGCTTTTCATGTAAGTCACTTTTGTATTCTAAGAGTTGAAGCTCCGTTGGAGGCGGATAATTTCCGCTTACGACCTCTAGTGAGTCTACATCAACTTATTGTTATAGCTAGCATGCCTTTAACTCCATGCACCACATCCTCTATTGGTCTTGCTAACCGGTAGTAATATGGTCCCCTAGCATCTCAACATCATTAAATTGAGGCGCATTGCTAGTGTTGATGCACCCAATGCCATACCCCTCCCACATTTGCGACCACCAACTGTTATGTGTCCACCTTATCCTCCAAAGTCAAAAGAGGTTTGGGATTTTTGCAGCGATTTGGGCAGCACGTTCTTCTCTGACTTTTCTCCTATTTTTCTCGAATTGGTTCTATCATAGATAGAAAAACATAAAATAAATAGATAGAAAATTATATATAAATAATGTCTAACAGAAAAAGAGAAAGTATTAGGAATAACGTTTTTTTTAACAACTTAAACAATAGGTTTAAAAAGAAAAGTTAATTTTAATTTTAAAAATTAAAATTTTTGAATTAATTAAATTTAATCATAATTTTGAATTTTTTTATTTTTAAATTATTTTTTTTCAAACGACGTCCCCTTCCGTCTTTTCGCACTGTCCTTCCATTTCTGCTAATCGCATGCCGTTCAGATCTCCGCCGATATGCATTCATTGTGCGTTGCCGCCGATCCGCCTACACAGATCTTCGCCGCTGTCGGAAGGAGAGCCGTTGCAAGGTGCCCGTCCGTCCGTGAGTTGCGTTCCCGGCCGCGAGTGCGGTTGTATTGTATTACACGTACAGCTGCCGCAACCACTCTCTCGCAACCCCCTACCACCGTCGTAGCTATTGTATTGTGCTCCGGTGTCTTCTGCAGCTGCTGTCTCGTTACTTGTTTCTTATCAACTAAGTCGGATGTTCATTTTACTATGCATGCGAATGGTTCTTTTCATTCTGAAGTGGATTTTTATTTGGGTATACGATTGATATTTTACTTGATTTGCTTGATTTTGCATGCACATGTTTCACAAGTTTTTTTTGTTATGTGCTTTGGATTAGATTTAGTTTAGTTTTGCTTGAATTCAAGTTGGGTTTGAGTTACGCCATTTAAACATGGTGCACGGGTGGTATTTTGGTCAACTTGTTAATTGTTTCTTATCAACTAAGGCGGATGTTTATTTTACTATGTATGTGGATGATTCTTTCACTAAGATGTGGATATTTATTTGGGCCATACCAAGCAACACGCGATGGAATTGATTAAGACGTGACGCAGCGGCGTGGAAGGAAGGGCAGAAGTGAAGGGTTGGAGCAGCGGTAGAATAAGGCCTCTGGCTCGGTGACTGTGTGATATCACTTCGTAGGCTTCGAAATGGGTAGAGCAGCAGTGCATGAAAGGATGGAGAGAAGACACAACTATGCGGTGGTGACACAACGGTAGTGGTACGACATCCGAGCAACGGGAGAACTGCGATTTTCCTTAGATGGTTAGCGACAGTGGGCGAGGGCAGCGTTGGAAAGCTTCGTTTCCGGTGATAAAAAAGACGGTGGTGAGGTGATACGGTGAAAAAACAGAGTTGGCGTTAAGGGTAGGTGAAAACAGGATTTAATTTAAAAAAGAAGGTAAAATAGAAAAATAAAATTGAAAATACAGTGAGATAATTATATTAGATGTTATGTTTATGTTTAGTAGATATAGGATGTAATCCATTATTCACAATTTCTGTTGTCTACCTAGGAAAATTGATAGAATTAATGGTTCAAAGTTGTGATGATTATTTAGATCAACCATATTTGTACCGTATCAATGGAAGTTGAGATATTAGTAAATCAATAATGTTATTATAATTCCAAATAAGAAAACCAAACAGAAAAAAATCCAAACTTAATGCAGAAAGAAAATCCTAATTTCATTTTCTATTATAATTTAGACTCGAACAATCTTTTCTCACTTTAAATACTCTGAATAATATAAATTGTTAAATTCGTGTAAATAATAAATATGACATGAAATTTAATTTTCAATTGTTAAATTGAATGAGATTAAATTTCATGAAAAATTTGTAGAGGTGGCATGAAAGTGTCTATTCTTATAATATCCTATAGTGGATGGTTGCTCCTTTTGTTTGTTGTTTTTTCCCTACAATATAACACATCTATTGCTAGAAGCAATGATGTTCATATAGATATATCATTTTGAAGTTAAAGAATAATAGGAAAGTCTTTTTTATGTGTTTTTCTAAAATATACTACGTTTTGATTAAATTGCAGTTATGACTACTCAGGATATGGTGCTTCTACAGGTAAGGTAAGTATTATAAGATTGATCTCTCTCAAATTTTTATTTTTGTCTTTTTGTCACTTCATTGGATTATTTTTAAGAGTTTATATTAATTTTTATAACCCTATGAAATGATAAAGAGAGGAAAATAAAAATTTAAAAGAGACAACTTTTTAGTACAAAGCTATTAATTAAATAAATTTTATGAACACCACAAAATAAACCACTATTGGTTGCTCGACATATACATAGGAAATCCACTTACAATATTAAAAAGTACAAATTAGATTTACATTTGTCATAAATTTCATAAATAATAAAATCAAATCAGATATGCAATTATAATCAAATTTTAAGACCATATATAGTCAATCAAATTTACATTTATAATAAATAAAATTTATGATTATGATGAGAATGGATATGTATATTATATACATACATTATATGAATATATAATGTTAAAATACAAAATACATATTAAAAATAAATTAAACAACATATGTATTTATATAAAAATATTTAATAGTTAATTTTTTATGCGCATAATATTTTTTAATGTATTTTCATATTGTGTGATTGAATTTTTATTCACAAAATATTTTTATATCTAATTAAATGTTGTCGTATAGGTAAAAGAAGCTAACTTTCAAATTTCATATCATCCGAGTTCTTTATCTTTTACCAAACTTTTATATTGGCCTATCTAATTGGGCAATCTTTGCATGAACACCTCTCTAACTATAATAGCCAACCGAGTTGAACACATACTATGACGTAGAAGCAGTGTATGATTGTTTGAAGAGTCAATATGGGATTAAGGAAGAAGAACTAATTTTGTATGGTCAATCAGTTGGAAGTGGTCCCACAGTACACTTGGCTTCTAAGTTAGTAAACTTGAGAGCTGTTGTTATCCACAGTGGCATCCTCTCAGGGATAAGGGTCTTATACCCTATCAAGATGACATTTTGGTTTGACATATTCAAAGTATGATTTTCTAATTATTCCTTGATTTTGATTCTAAAATTTGTTGAAATTTTGTTCTTCTTTTATGTTAACAATTTTTTTTTGTTTCAGAATATAGACAAAATAAAGCATGTCAACAGCCCAATGTTAGTTCTGCATGTATATATACCTACATCTTTTCATATCATCTATATTTTTTTTACTTTAATTCTGTTTTATTTTTCTTTTAGTATCTATATGTTTTATATATACCTATATTACTATATATATGTTAAAAATCAGCTACTAATTAGCCATTGCATATAAAAATACGTATTTAGTATCTCACAAAATTTTTTTATTATATTATTTACACAAATTTAATTATTCATTTATAGCAAGTTTGGTTATATACTAGGGCTTGTTTGGTTATTCTGATGGTGTTAAAAATATATAAATTAATATATATAAATATTAATCATATTATGTGTACATTAAAAATTAACCACTAAATTAAACCAATCATTGGTATAAAATATATGTTGAAATACAAAATACATATTAAAAATGAGTTTAACAGCACATATAAATATATGGTGGCTGATTTTTGGTGTAAATATTAACATCTTTATTTAAATATACACAAATATATAGTGACTAATAATTTGGTAGTTGATTTTTAGTAAATATAAAACAGTTTTTATAGGTTTTAATGTGATATTTGTTAGAGATATTTTTTATAATTTCTATTTGTGAATGAGATATTTCATTTTGCGGTTTAGTTGAATGAAAAGCATGGAAACTAAGATTTATTAAAATTTTGAATTGATTATTTTTTAAAATTTAAATTTATATTCATTGCTAAAAAATAGAAAGAAGTGTGTTTATATCAAAAAGTTATATAGTATTTGTCGATTTAAGCATGATATTTTTTGTTGGTTTGTGTGTCACATATCGTTATTGTTTGAATAAATATTCTGTTTATTTGATTCATTATGAGATATATAAATCCCTTTTGATAAAAAATTAAAAAAAATTATATTCAGTCCCTCAAAACGTTATTTTGGATGAAAATGAACTGACATGCCTTACAAAATGAATGATTATGAATCATTTTATAATTTTATTTTATACGGGGTTGCAATACAAAACAAATAAAAATCGATTGGATATTTGTTCTCGTTATTTTCAAGTTATATAATTTCGTCTGTTTGAAACAAAAGAATCTTCGCATCTTGTCCGTAAAGTTAAAACTGGAGTTAATCTTTATCTTCTTATGTTTGGAGGAAAAACTAAAATGACAAACTAAACATTGGATAGATAACAACTTAAACAACATTTCTTAAGAGTATTTCTCAAACTTTGTTTTCTAAAATGATGTGTACACTTTACATTAAGATCAAGTCTAACTACTTACATAAGTGTCTGGCTAATAAATTCTTCTCTCAAACGTCTAACTAACTTGACATACCAACTAGCAGTTAGCTTTCACTCCTTGCCAGCTAAGTTATCCATCAACATTCCTCTTTGATCTTGGCATTTGGAAATCCACCATACCAAACTTGGAGTGTAATAGAGAGAACAATCTAGGATCAAGTGATTTTGTGAGGACATCAACAACCTAATTAGAAGGAGCTTCACCACTCCTTTTTGAGCTTTACCTTCCATTATATGACAATTAATGTCTATATCACTACAAGAAATACCCTGGTTACCAATGTCTATACATAAAAATGGAGTGTTGTTTGATTGTCACAGTATAGTGTAATAGGTCGTTCCCTCATTATTTTTCTCCACATATGGTTGAAATAGTTTGTCAACTATTCAACAGTTTAACAATTACTGGTGGGATCTTTCTTTGGATTTAGAAAAATGTTAAAGAGAATGATACATGAACAGCTACTCTTGTGTCCAGAATCCACTTATTAGAAAAATTTGAGTGTATATAAGTGGAAAGGATTTGGAATACACATGATGGATGAGTAGGAAACTATGCATGATGGTGGAAAAATGCAACCAAGGCCTTCTTTTGATCTTCTGAAAACAGGTTCTCAAAATCTTGACTTCCCTCTTGTTGAATTAAAATCTTGTTGCAACCAACATTGTTCTCAGCAACCTCAAAGCTATTTATGCTTGCTGTTTTTTTGGGCTCTTTCCATATCATGTGTGAACCTATGTTTATGGGAACATGTGTCAGTGTGGTACCCAATTTTTCCGTAGTGAGCACAAATCTTTGGAGAATTTTGTCCCCTACAGATACCAAATATTCCACGATCTATGCCTCTTCCTTTATTCCCAAAGTTCAAACTCCAACTGCTCCATCTCTATTGCCAATTCCTAAATTATTGACTACTGCATTGATTAAAACCTTTAAGTTCAGCCCTCCTACTTGTCTTGACTGTCTTTCTTGTTGCAAAAGCAATGAATATGGTGTTGCCACTTTAGGAAGAGGTTTTATCAGTATTATTTGGTAATTTGGATTTTACTGTGAAATATTGATCATTGAGTCCCCTTAGAATGTATACGACGTTTTTTGCTTCCTGTATTCTCTAACAACTCCAAGTCTGCAAGAACATTGGACAAAGCAATCACATGCTGGGATCAGTCTAAACTCTTCAATTTCTTCCCAAACTCAGTTTTGTAAAATAAGATGTAATTGACATCTCTCTTTATCTCATCGAGAATATTTCTTTTTATAATTCAGTAACTCTAAATACATCTTGTTCAAAATATCTTTTGCCCATCTCCTCCCACTAATCACATGCATTATCATACAATGACACATTTCACAAGATTTCTTGATTTAGTGAGGCATGTAGCCGAGAAAGCATAAGGGTGTTGCATCTATCCCAAGTATTGAATGTGATATAATTCTCGTCTACTTTCGGTAATGATCCATAGATAAATTTTAGCTTGTTTTTTAACTTGATGGAAATACAAGCAGATCTTGCCCCTAGAGTGATAGTTATGAGTTAAGAAAGTAATTGTTGTTAACATTGTACCTGGATTCTCATCAGGGTGCAAGAAATAGTAATTGAAAGATCTTGGTACAAATTTTGGTTTGCTTTTGGGAAAGCTTCAAATGATGAAATTTGTGCCTTCATCTTTGTGAATTTTTGGAGCATGCCATGGAGAACTCTTGGTTCGTTGTTCTTTTCTTTGTGTATTCAACAAAATTGAGCTTAAACCACACGAATTAGAACTAAAAAAACTCAAATTAATCATTTCTTATGTAAAGTACTTATAGATCTCGACAAATACATGCTCATCATACCATGTTAAAATTATAAAATATGTTCTTAGTTGACACAGAAAATGAGAGTGAGGGTGAGAGAATAGCTACAGGGGGTAGAGTTTCATTAAGTTTCAAAATTGAGTTTCAAGTTCAGAGTGATAAATCTTAGTTTTTTGTGATACAATCTACCATTAAATACTACTTTACAATGAGCTCAAGTTTAACCAACTTCTTACACATGTATCTAACTAACTAATTCTTCTTTTTAACGTCTAACTAACTTGACATGCCAGCTGGCAACTATCTTCCTCTCTCTGCTATATGAGTTATCCACTAATCGCACTAACATTAATGTGGATTCCTATTCATTTTTAATTGTTATATTTGGTCTATAAATTGATACTTCTATTATTTTGCAACAACTTTGAGTCAATTTTAGCATAGGAATAAAATGTGTCATTTTTCCAAAAGATTTTTTCTTAAGATTTTTCTATATTAATTTTGATTTTGTAAAATCTCAATTATTCTAATAGAGTATACGTTTTACAAATATTTAGTTCCTTTTCTAAGCAGTAACGAAGGAAAGTCCAAATAATTAATAGAGTTGGGAATTATGATTTTATTTTTTTACTTGAATATCCATAGTTAGAATGCAACAATATAAGCGATGCTTAGATTTAAAAGACTATAAGTGTATACCTATATTTTATTACCCAAATATAAAAAATAAAAAATATCTATTTCAAATATTAGCCATCTAGTATAAGTAGCACAATCAAAATATTATTGTGGATTTAATTTTTTTATTTTGCAACTGTTTGTGAATTGATGATAACCCCATACAATACGACATATGGATATTTGTTAATATGGGATATTTCAATCTTTGATAAAGTTGTTTAAAGTCATGTTACTAATGGTAGTTTTGTTTGTGTGCTTATGTATTAAACGCAGGGAACTAGTGATGAAGTCGTTGATTGCACCCATGGAAAGCAATTATGGGAAAATTGTAAGGAAAAATATGAACCTTTGTGGGTTAAAGGTGGGGGACATTGTGACCTTGAAGCTTATCCCGAATACCTCAAGCACATGCGCAAGTTTTTAAATGCCATGGAGAAGCCCACTACCAAAGGGGAGACAAACGAACAACTTACCCAAAATCCTAGTGATAATCAACCTAAACGAAACAAATGTTTAGGATTTGGCTAAAGTTAGCTTGGTTTCTGTGATTTGGATGTGTGAAATGTATGTGAACCAGGTTTAAAAGAAAGTTAGATCCAATGTAGGATTTTTCTTCTTTAAAAAAGGTATAAAACTCTCACTTTTGTATATAATATGTAACTTTAATATACTTTTTAGTATACACTATAGAACTACATGTTAAAAGGATTTTGAAATTCATGATTCTCACAAATAGACATAAGACAAAATTACTAACGTTAATTTATGGGTAAGTATTAATACGAAGAATTTACTTTATCTATTATTTTGCCTTTTTATTTTTCTTTCATCAATTCTTTTTTTGATGGTGAGTGAAGAAGAAGAATTTCACTGATTTGTTTTTCAATAAACTAACTTCCATCAAGTTGTTACTTTTAAACAAGAGTTAACTACCAATTCGGTATTCAAATGATTTAGCCACTTCCAAAATGGCCCTTGAAAAATATTATTGACAAAACAACCCCTAAATGATTTGAAATTATGACAAAAAGAATTCATAAATACTATATTTTTCGTAAGTAACAAAAAAAAATCATATTTAGCAAATGGTTTATCCATTAAATCTAAATTTTTGTGATTACATTTGAATAAATATTTAGAAGGTGCATAAAAAAATTGGAAACAAAATTTGATCTCTAGTTTTTTCTTTTTATTTTTCAAAAAATGTGGTCATTTGTAATAATTTTTTTAAAAAAGAATTTCACTTGACAAAAAATTATCAAATTTTAAGAATGAAAAGATCTTATTTTTCTAATCATAATTGTAAAAATTTGCATCAAAATTTGATCTTTAAAGTTATTTTTTAGAATATATATTTAATATCTAGTTCTTTTTGTCGCCTTTTTGAATCTTTCGAGAGCTTATTTGTTGTTGGCATCTTTTGAAATTTGTTTTATTAGCGATGCAAACTTTTGGGTACCATTTTAGTAGTTTACTCTTCAAACAATTATGTAACTTTTTTTTTACTTTATTACTTAATTAAATATTTATTAAACTAATAAAATAAAAAAACATCACACATGAGACCGCTAAGTGGAGTTCCCATCTAGGATTTTCTAGTGCTTTGCTAGGATTTTCACTGGAGTTTGATTTGGAGTTACATTTCTTTGAGGAAAAAAACCATAATTTGGTCATTCTGAACTTTCTCTTTTGTGTGCTCTATCAAATTCTTTACTTCCTTTTAACGGATCTAATTCATTAACTATGATCCAAAAGAGGGCGGTGAGACTAATAGAACAAGGAGAACTGATCAAGATTAGGAAGAATTGGTGAACTACAAGAATTTACCGAAATAGCGATAGATTTATCGACTGATTTAGTGATTGATTTTTATGGTCGCCATATCCTTAGATGCTAAATTAAAAAATAGCAACTGACTTCAGTCGATGACTATTAGAGATCGATTTTTAACCAAGGCTACCAAACTAGAACCAAGCAATATCGGTTGCTAACAAAATCAGTCATTGATTGGTTGATGCATGAGCATCTTTAGTACTTTTCCTTGGCATTTCTTAAAGAGAATTGATAACTTTTTATTAATAATTATATGCTTTTGTGCCTTATTCAATTGGTACTTTGAGTTATTTGATTTCTTAATATTTCTTAATATTTCTTAATACTTTGAGCATCTTCTCTATTTTTCTCTTTTCAAAATTCATCATTTAATTTTCAAATATTTTTAGTTATTTAGCTTTAATTTTCGAATTTCATTAATAAATAAAAATAAAAACAAAAATATTTTCTCTTTTTACTTATAATTTTCGAATTCTTCTTCCCTATTATTCGAATTCTTCTTCTCTTCTCTCTATCTTCATTCTTCTTTTCTTTATTCTTCACATCTCAATGGGAGTCCTCTGTTCTTGAACATAGAGCTCCCATTCTTCTTCTTTCTTATTTTTTTTCTTGTTTATGAGTAGGAACAGGAATAAAGAACCTCTCTTAAATCCTGATCCTGAACCTGAGAGGACTCTAAGGAGGCATTTACAACAAGTTAAAGTACAACACTCCGGAAGAAACCTCACAGAAATTTTTGAACAAGAAGCTGAAAATATGGCAGCCGAGCCTAATAATGAAGGAGATACAAAAAAGGTTCTTGGTGACTACACCATACCAACTTCTTATTTCTGTGGAAGTAGTATCTCCATACTTGCCATTAGAGTAAACAACTTTGAGCTTAAGCCTCAATTAGTCTCTCTAATGCAACAAAATTGCAAATTTCATGGATTTCCACTGGAAGATCCACATCAGTTTTTAGCTGAATTTTTACAAATATGTGATACTGTTAAGACCAATGGAGTGAATCCTGACGTCTACAAACTTATGCTCTTTCCCTTTGCGGTTAGAGACAGAGCTAGGATATGGTTGGACTCTCATCCTAAGGAAAGCCTAGACTCTTAGGAAAAATTAGTCAATGCTTTCTTGGCCAAGTTCTTTCCACCACAGAAGATGAGCAAAATCAGAGTGGAAGTTCAAACCTTCAGACAAAAAGAGGGTGAATCCCTCTATGAAGCTTGGAAAAGATACAAACAACTGATCAGGAGATGTCCTTCTGACATACTCTCAGAATGGTCTATCATAGGCATATTCTATGATGGTCTCTCTGAGATGTCCAAAATACCATTGGACAACTCTGTAGGCAGATCACTCCACTTGAAGAAAACACTTGCAGAAGCAAGAGAACTCATTGAGATGGTTGCAAACAACCAATACATATAGCTCAGAAAAAAGGAGTTCTTGAAGTAGACACTCTAAATGTCATATTGACTCGGAACATGATCCTGACCCAACAGGTCAATATGATCTCTCAGCATTTGACTGAAATGCAAGCTACAACTGGCAGCACTCAAGAAGCTTCCTTTGGAGGAGAAGCCTATGATCTTGAACAACCCATGATGGAGGAAGTGGACTACATAGGAGAATCCTATGGAAACACCTACAATCCCTCATGGAGGAATCATCCTAACCTTTCATGAAGGATCAACAGAAGCCTCAGCAAGGCTTCAATAATAATCAAGGTGGAAGAAACCAGAATATGTTTAACAACAGGTCGCCATTCCCATCTTCTCAGGAACATATGGAGACTCCTAGGCAGAGCCTCTCTGACTTAGTCACTATAGTCTCTAACCTCTCTAAGATTACTCATAGTTTCATAACTGAAACAAGATCCTCCATCAGAAATTTGGAGGTATAAGTTAGTCAACTGAGCAAGAGAATCCTTAAGACTCTTTCTAACACTCTTCTTAGTAACACTGAAGTAAACCCAAGAGAAGAGTGCAAGGCCATCACTGCTGAAGTTGAGGTCGAATATGAAGGGAGTAATTTGGCATTGAACTCCAATGATAAGCTCCCTAATGGGCGTTCAAAGCCCAATGCTACACCCTTAGTGGCGTTGAATGCCAGGAAGGAAGTCCCTCCTGGGCGTTCAATGCCCAAACTGGCACAAGAGCTGGCATTGAACACCAGTATGGAGGACCTTACTGGGCGTTTAATGCCCAAATTGACAGAGAAGCTGGCGCTGAACGCCAGTGAAGATGTCCCTATTGGGCGTTCAACGCCCAAAAGGCCACAAGAGGTAGAGTTGAACGCTAGTAAACGTATTTCTACTGAGTATTCAACAACCACTGATGAAGTCCCTATAGAAGAATTAAAGGAGGCCAAGGCTCATGTAGAGACCGTAAAGGTCCCCTTGCAAGCACTCTTACAATTTATGAGTTCTGATGAATACTCATCCTCTGATAAGGATGAGGAAACTAGGGAAGAGCAAGTTGCTCGGTACCTAAGAGCTCTCATGAAGCTAAATGCCAAGTTATTTGGAGTAAAGACATTGGAGGAAGAACCTCCAGTGCTTACCAAATAACTTAATGCTTTGGTTTAGGAGAAGTTGCCTCAAAAGCTTTCGAATCCCAGACGCTTCCTAATTCCTAGCACCATAGGCACCATGACCTTTGAGAAGACTCTGTGTGACCTAGGTCAAGTATAAACCTCATGCCACTCTCTGTGATGGAGAAGTTGGGAATCTTTGAAGTACAAGCTGTAAATATCTCCCTGGAGATGGCAGACAAGTCAATGAAAAAAGCATATGTTTTAGTAGAGGATGTCTTGGTGAAGGTTGAGGACCTTTACATCCCTGCAAATTTCATAATCTAAGATACTGGGGAAGATAAGGATGACTCCATCATTCTTGGAAGACCTTTCCTAGCCACTGCCAATGCTATCATTGATGTAGTAAAAGGAGAACTGCTTTTACAACTAGGGGAGAAGCACATCTTATTCAAGATGCCTCACCCCAACTCTCCTTCTGAGAAAAGAGAGATAACTACGTAACACTTAGTGATCCAACTATCTCTTTCAGTGTAGAGCTTTAATAATCCCCCAGACACCAATTCTAAGTTTGGTCTGTGCATCCATCAACAAGCACTGAGACCAAAGGTATTAAGAAGAAAGTAGTTAAAGGCTGGAGGGATAAAAAGATCCCTATTGAAGGCCTCTCACCTGGCATGAGAGTTGTAATACCCGGTCTAACCGAAATTGATTAAATAATAAGTTAAGTAGGAGCGAATAGGGTTGGAAGATTTTGCAATTGGAATTTGATGATTTAAATATGATATTTGGATTCAGTGAGTTTTTCTGAGTCGGAAGACATAGTTTCCTGTGTAAAAGCGCGCAGTGGAATTTTGACCGGCAGTACCGGCTGAGACCTGTCTGGTACTGCAGCTGAGAAATTTGATTATGAGTAAATAATATTAAGAAAATGAGGAATTATGATTAGGGGAGGTAGAAATATTTAAAGTGCGGTCTGAAGCGCTAATCTTAAAGGTTTTGGCCCAAAATTGGGCCAACGGACAAAAATAAGTGAACTGGGCCTAAGTGGGCCCAAGACCCAACATATATAAACATTAGTTATGAGCATTTCAGCTCATTTTTACCCTAAAAGAGTAGTGTGGGGCGCTGATTTGAGAAGAGAGAAGAGAAGAGAGAAAACCTAACTCTCTTTGATCTTCAAACCACCATAACTTGAGCTACGGAGCTCCGATTGACGAGCCGTTTGCGGCCACGCGTCGCTCTTCTCATCCTCTACATTTCTATCTAAGTTTTGTGGTGAGTATTCCATTCATCTCTGCCCAGTTTTCGAATTTCCCCACTGTTACACATTTTTGGGAAGTTAGTGTTGAAATCTTGTGATTTTGGGTGTTTAGGGATACTCCAACATGGATTCTAAGTGGGTTCTATCCCTACTTCATATGGGCTGAGGTAAGAAGTGCTCAAACCCTTGTGATTTATCATCCTTATGAGCCCTAGGTTGATGTATGTATGTGATATTGGTTATGTTAGTGTATTTGGTGATTTTGATGCACAATTGGGAGGTTGGTATTGCTTGTGGAGCTTTGGTGAGGCTTGGAGCTAAGGGTTGGTGGAGACTTCCATAGAAGAGGCTCAATTGATTTGGCTACAAGAGGTACGGTTCAAGTTTCATTTAAGTACCGTGTGGTGTGATGAGAATTCCTAGGCTAGATGCCCCTAGGATTAAGTTTGGATTGTGTAAATGGTTGATGCTAATATGTATAGTTGGTATGTAATGTGAATTGATGATTGGGTTGAGAATTGTGTGGCCTTGTATGCTTGGTGTATTAAAAATTTGATGTATTGGGTAATGAGTATTAATTTGTGGTTTATGCATTTAAATTGTGAAATTGGGCCGGAGGCCGTAAATTTTGGGCCGGAGGCCGAAAAGAGGTAAGGGAGGTAAGTTGATGTGTGCATTGTATGATGACACAAGTGATTGGATGAATTTCATGTAATGAATATATGAACAATTGGGTTGGTTATTGGATAATGAGGTTTGAGGAGTTGAAGTGTGGAAATTGGTAATTTTGGGTGAAATTGTATAGATGAGGTATGTTTGATTTTGGTTGAGATATATTATGTGGTCATATATGTGAGTATGATTATTGATGCCTTGATGGTATGATAATGCATGAGAGATATGTATGTTGTGATATATGCTTGAGAAATGATTAAGGTTGATTTGGGGGTGAAACCACGTGATAGTGAGTATGATATTGGTTATGTATAGTGATGGTTGATTGGAAATAACATTGTTGGAAAATTTGGATGAGGAAGGATGTATGGCATGTTGATATGTTTGTAATTTAGCCATTCGTTTGAAATAGGTAAAGATGGTTATATGGCGGTTTGTGAATTGTGGCAAGGTATTAATGTATGAGTTGAGGAGGCTTGATGTTGATTTTGGTATATTTTGATTGGTTTCAAAAAGGGTTGAAATTGGCATGTTTTGGTTGATTTTGAAAAGAGTTGAAAATGGCTTGTTTTGAAAATGGCACTTTGTGGTTTTATATGAAAACATGGTTTTTGGGCATACTTTGACGGGACATAGCTTGGACTACGGATCTTTGTTTTGTGCCAAATCTGTTTAGAAATGAAATTGGATCCGGGATGTCCATGCCGTTCGAAGAACGGGTGAAAAACGATTTAAAATGAGGAAGTTATGTCCGTCGGAAGATTGGGGGTTGAATCTGTGAATTCTGCAGTTTTTTAACTTAGAAAATTTTTAGCAGAATAACCCTTGCGCGTGGGCGCACTTGGCGCGTATGCGCCGATCTTCCAGAAAATGCCATCCACGCGTGCGCGTGATGTGCGCGGGCGCGCCGATAGTGCTGTACCCAATGCCCAGCCATTTTCCAGAGAGTTGTGCCAGAACTGTGCCAGCTTTGTGCCTGGGGCACGAGAGTATCTACGCGTACGCGTGGTTGACGCGTGCGCGTCGATTTGGCAGATTTTAATACACGCGTTAGCGTGCATGACGCTTGCGCGTCGATGAGTTTTTAAGGACATCCACGCGTGCGCGTGGAGTACGCGTACGCGTGGCATTGTCTTCATGCCAAAGTTGATATTTGAGTTTTAAAAGCCAAATCTCATACTTTTAAGCCTCCGATCTCACCACTTATATCTTAAATCTTTATGATATGCCTAGCTATTAGAAAAGGGCTAGTGAATGAGATAACTTGCGAGTGAAGCAAGGGGAAAATGAATAATCAATGAGGATCATTGAGGATTATGTGAGATGGGGAGGATGATGGTGGAAGTGCTTGTTATGCCATTGGCCGAAGGGCCGTAATTGTTTATGAATTGGCTGGTTCTGGATTGAACCGTGAGCCGGAATAGCTGTGTATGCTATGAATATTGGCTGGTTATGGATTTAACCGTGAGCCGGATGGCTGATATGGATGTTGATCCATGGATGAGAATTCATGCATGTTTATGCTGAATTATTGATAATTGTGATTTGCACTTCCACTATCTGAGTTACGAGTCTCCCTGGGTAGTAGCAGTGGCTAGTCCACTTGCTCCGGGTATGAGGCGAAAAAATGATGTTTATGATAAATGAATTAATTATGGAGTTTTGAATGAATGTAACTCAGATACCTGGGTAGTAGCAAGGGTTGTGGTTCGTCCCGCTTGCTCCGGGTCAATGCTTGTGTTTTCTCTCTGGTTGTAAGGGTGACAGGGCACCGATACCCTCTAATGGCGACAGGGCGCAGATACCCTCTAATGGCGACAGGGCGCAGATACCCTCTAATGGTGACAGGGCACATAGTCCCTCTAATGATATTAATACGCAGCAGAGAGACTGTGCCCGGGTTAGCTACCGGACACGTCGGGTTGGCTTGATAACCGACAGATGATATCATCAGCCATAGGGCAGGCATACATCATTTGCATATGTTTGAATTGTTTGGGTTTGCCTATTTGTTTTGGATTTCTATATCATATATGCTATATTACCTGATTACATGCTACTTGTTCTACTTGTACCTTAGTTGTGTATTACTTGTCTGCATTGATTGTATTTGTACAACTGAGAGATCCCTCATGATGGTGTTGGTGGATGTTGGGGGCTGTTCTTGATGAGATGAATTGATAATGCGATTGCATAATGATGATGATTTTTGAATGAGATCATTTGAGCCCCTGGGTAGACGCAGTGATGTGATTTCACTAGCTCCAGGCGAGGGTATGATGTATTGATATAAAGTTGCTGAGGCAGAACAACTGGTAATGGTTTTGCTTATGATTCTAAGTCTGATTTGTGAAAGAATCAGCGAGTTGGGAAACATGTGTAACATGAACTAGATTTAGTATCCCCTTACAACAGATGCCTATTTATGGATTAGTGAGAATCTAGGCTGGATACTTGGTGAAAAGGAGTTTAGGATGCTTAGTGAGTTTTTGTTGCAGTGCATTGTATTTATTTGGCACTTTTACCGTACTGGGAACCCATGGGCCCGGGGTTCTCATTCCGTATATATCTCTTGTTTTTCAGATACAGGTCCAAGTGCTCAGAAGTGAGCTGCGGTTCGTCTGAGAGCCGGCGAAGATCTTCATTTTCTCTACTTTGTGTTTTGCTTAGAATCTCTCCACCTCTGTTTTGAAGATATTATGTTATGTGTTGAACTCTTTTGGAACTTGCCTATAGAGGCTCTTATGTTTCCTTTGGGAGAGATTAGGATGCACTGTTGTCAACTACTTTCATATTGTACCCTAGCCGGCCTAAACTTCGCGGGTCGCGACTAGTGGCTATTTACTTATGTTATATATATCTATCTGTTATCTATCTCTTAATCTCCTTTATGCCTTGTCCGTATATCGCTTTCGGCTTCGCGGTTTAACTTTTCGTTGTCGAAACGTGAGTGATACGTCTTCGCGATTTTATTTCTACTCCTTTCAGGCTTCTCGATTAATACTCCTTTCGAAATTACCTATATTTATATATTAAAAATCCACCTGAGAGTCGTACCACCATAATATCATTGACTTATGACCCGAGCATAAGAATTTGAATATTAGGGTGTTACATTATGGTATCAGAGCAGTTCGTCCTCGTGAGCCTGAGGGATGGAACTGCTTATGCTTCAATGCATACTCTGAGTCGGTGCCTGTGCTAGTTAGGGTATCTAACTGATACATCTAGCATGAAGTCCATGAGTGTACCTTTGGTACTTTGAAGCACTATACTTCCGATATTGAGACTGATCAACTTGATATCGATTGTTTGGTGTGTATAGGAACCAGATGGCGCCTCGTGGACCCAGTCGGGGACGTGAGAGAGATCGTACTAGCAGGCAGGAACCGGAAGTCAACCTGAATAACCCGGTAAACCTTATGGCGGCATTGGAGAATATGGCTGCTGCTATGCAAGCCACTGCGGAGGCTCTTGGGCAACAGATAAACAATAATGGCAATGGCGGAATGGAAGCTCAGGGCCCGATGACACTGGCAACTTTCTTAAAGGTTAATCCACCTAAGTTCAAGGGAACCACCAATCCGACTGAAGCTGATACTTGGTTTCGGGCCATGGAGCGAGCACTGCAAGCGCAATTGGTGCCTGAAGAGCAGCGTGTTGAATTCGCTACCTATCTGCTCACGGGGGAAGCATCACATTGGTGGCAAGGGGCTCGACGTCTCCTGCAACAGGGGAATGATCCTATCACTTGGGATGCCTTCCAGGTGGAATTCTATAAGAAGTACTTTCCGAATTCCGCCAGAACAGCCAAGGAACTGGAGTTACTACAGCTGAAGCAAGGTGCTATGTCCGTATCTGAGTATACAGACAAATTTGAGGAGCTATTCAGGTTTTCCCGCATGTGTCAGGGAGCTCCAAGAGACTTTGAGGAATGGAAGTGTATTAAGTATGAGGGAGGACTTCGAAGTGAAATCCTGAGCTCCGTTGGACCGATGGAGATTAGGGTCTTCTCTGAACTTGTGAACAAGAGCCGTATTGCTGAAGAATGTGTGAGGAAGGTTGTTGAGGCAAAGAATGACCGTCGGGAGTCCCGCCGCAGGGAGCACAATCAAAAGTACCCAACAAGGGGTCAAGAGTGTAAGAGAAGAGGATACTCACAACGTTTTCCCCAAAGGCGAAATGACCTTGCGACGAATAGGAATTCCCAAGGAAAGGGTAGGGAAAAACAAATAGTGGCTGCCTCGGATGTTTTGAGCTGTCAGAGGTGTGGAGGTCATCACCCAAATAGACCGTGTCGTTATGGTTCGGGTTTGTGTTACAATTGCGGCAAGCTAGGACATTTGGTCAGAGATTGCCCACACCGGAAGGATCGGGAGACTGCCAGGCCCGATTTTCGTACCTGAGGTAATAAGAAAAACTGATAACTTAATTCTTTACATAATGCTGAAGGCTGGTATTCACTCATAATACATGGTCGAATGAAAAATTATGATCTGTTCTAGATAACCCTAAGCTATCTTAATAGAAGGTTTGGTGAGCATAAATGATTAGGTAGGCCTTTAACGGAAGGCAACCTCAGAATGGAATGACTGGTGGGTGGCGTCAAAGCCATCATTCGGGAACTCCGTGTCGAGGTAGATTGGAACTTTGCCATGGTTGTAGAGGAGTTGGACATGTGTCCTAGAAATGTCCTAAGAAGGTCAACCGGAATACTACCAAGAACTAACAACAAGGTCGTGTGTTCACTGCAACAACGGGGGATACCGTTAGATCTGACAGTTTGGGAATTGGTAAGCGAAAGATTGGTAACGACGTGCTAAAGGTACGATTAAGTTGGTATGTGGTTTTGGCTATCATAGATAGAGTCTAGTGAATGCCAGTCATGCTAAGTTGTGGTTGAGTACTTGAGGAAGTAAGTGATAAAGCTCGTACTAGACGAGAGGTCAGAATAAAGCAGCGGAAACTTGTGGAAGCAGTAACACAGGATAGCTACGAATAGGAGTTGTAAAAGTTTAATATAGTATCTTATGTTTGAATATTAGAAGGGTTAAGCGGGTTACTGCAAGTAATGATCCCAAATTAGTTGGAAATGATTACGGCTGCGAGCTTTGATGGTTCTAAAGCAGATGAGGAAATTATCATTAATGCACAATTGGATTTAGATGATGAGAGAGTGCAAGTTGTGGTGTTGAAAGATGAGTACTGTGATGTTTGGTCATAGTGATCTTGGTTTTAGTTTGAGATTTATAATGATTGATTTTGAATAACGAATGTGAAAACCATTAATCGAAATGTCGATGCGGTATTGAGATTGGTTTGAGGAAACCCGTGACAGGTGGTAAACCCCAATTTTTGGAGAGGTACTGTTGAAAATTTTTCCCCAAGAATTTGAAAGAAGTGTTGGTTTTGGTTTTGAAGATGATTTTGGATATGAGTAATTTTAACAAAAGAGATGCGTTTCAAATGCTTTTATAGATTATTAAAGGAAATGCGAACTCTTATGATTTTGTTAACTCGCTATTCCGAACTCATTTGGTTTCTAGAAATGAAAGGGGTTTTTGATTGATAAGCCAGAGGCTTTATATCAGTAAGTCATGAAGAAATTTGAGGGTTTGAGAATAAGAAAGTAAGTTTGGAGATTATGCTTGGAGTTGAACTGTGATTAGAGGAATTGGCTTGGCAGAGAGAGAGAGAGAGGATAGTGATGGAGTATGATTAAGGTGTGGTGATGATCATTGATTGATTATAGTGACGTGGGATAATGGCTATGATTAACGATGATGGAAATTTTATTAATGACATAATTCGAGATTTAATAAGGTGTGAGTTGATGAGCCGGTAAAAGTAAGGGACGAGGCTGTTGGTCGGCGTTGAACGAACGACCGAGACCCTCGTAGATAGAGAAATCAGAGTGCGGCAACGGAAGCGCGCAGAGTAAAAAGGATCTTGGAGCTGTTATGCGTTTGATATAAAGGCAGACTATGCTCGCGTACTCGTAGTGATGGGTGGAATTTTCGAGGACGAAAATTTCTGTTAGGGGGGTAGAATGTAATACCCGGTCTAACCGAAATTGATTAAATAATAAGTTAAGTAGGAGCGAATAGGGTTGGAAGATTTTGCAATTGGAATTTGATGATTTAAATATGATATTTGGATTCAGTGAGTTTTTCTGAGTCGGAAGACATAGTTTCCTGTGTAAAAGCGCGCAGTGGAATTTTGACCGGCAGTACCGGCTGAGACCTGTCTGGTACTGCAGCTGAGAAATTTGATTATGAGTAAATAATATTAAGAAAATGAGGAATTATGATTAGGGGAGGTAGAAATATTTAAAGTGCGGTCTGAAGCGCTAATCTTAAAGGTTTTGGCCCAAAATTGGGCCAACGGACAAAAATAAGTGAACTGGGCCTAAGTGGGCCCAAGACCCAACATATATAAACATTAGTTATGAGCATTTCAGCTCATTTTTACCCTAAAAGAGTAGTGTGGGGCGCTGATTTGAGAAGAGAGAAGAGAAGAGAGAAAACCTAACTCTCTTTGATCTTCAAACCACCATAACTTGAGCTACGGAGCTCCGATTGACGAGCCGTTTGCGGCCACGCGTCGCTCTTCTCATCCTCTACATTTCTATCTAAGTTTTGTGGTGAGTATTCCATTCATCTCTGCCCAGTTTTCGAATTTCCCCACTGTTACACATTTTTGGGAAGTTAGTGTTGAAATCTTGTGATTTTGGGTGTTTAGGGATACTCCAACATGGATTCTAAGTGGGTTCTATCCCTACTTCATATGGGCTGAGGTAAGAAGTGCTCAAACCCTTGTGATTTATCATCCTTATGAGCCCTAGGTTGATGTATGTATGTGATATTGGTTATGTTAGTGTATTTGGTGATTTTGATGCACAATTGGGAGGTTGGTATTGCTTGTGGAGCTTTGGTGAGGCTTGGAGCTAAGGGTTGGTGGAGACTTCCATAGAAGAGGCTCAATTGATTTGGCTACAAGAGGTACGGTTCAAGTTTCATTTAAGTACCGTGTGGTGTGATGAGAATTCCTAGGCTAGATGCCCCTAGGATTAAGTTTGGATTGTGTAAATGGTTGATGCTAATATGTATAGTTGGTATGTAATGTGAATTGATGATTGGGTTGAGAATTGTGTGGCCTTGTATGCTTGGTGTATTAAAAATTTGATGTATTGGGTAATGAGTATTAATTTGTGGTTTATGCATTTAAATTGTGAAATTGGGCCGGAGGCCGTAAATTTTGGGCCGGAGGCCGAAAAGAGGTAAGGGAGGTAAGTTGATGTGTGCATTGTATGATGACACAAGTGATTGGATGAATTTCATGTAATGAATATATGAACAATTGGGTTGGTTATTGGATAATGAGGTTTGAGGAGTTGAAGTGTGGAAATTGGTAATTTTGGGTGAAATTGTATAGATGAGGTATGTTTGATTTTGGTTGAGATATATTATGTGGTCATATATGTGAGTATGATTATTGATGCCTTGATGGTATGATAATGCATGAGAGATATGTATGTTGTGATATATGCTTGAGAAATGATTAAGGTTGATTTGGGGGTGAAACCACGTGATAGTGAGTATGATATTGGTTATGTATAGTGATGGTTGATTGGAAATAACATTGTTGGAAAATTTGGATGAGGAAGGATGTATGGCATGTTGATATGTTTGTAATTTAGCCATTCGTTTGAAATAGGTAAAGATGGTTATATGGCGGTTTGTGAATTGTGGCAAGGTATTAATGTATGAGTTGAGGAGGCTTGATGTTGATTTTGGTATATTTTGATTGGTTTCAAAAAGGGTTGAAATTGGCATGTTTTGGTTGATTTTGAAAAGAGTTGAAAATGGCTTGTTTTGAAAATGGCACTTTGTGGTTTTATATGAAAACATGGTTTTTGGGCATACTTTGACGGGACATAGCTTGGACTACGGATCTTTGTTTTGTGCCAAATCTGTTTAGAAATGAAATTGGATCCGGGATGTCCATGCCGTTCGAAGAACGGGTGAAAAACGATTTAAAATGAGGAAGTTATGTCCGTCGGAAGATTGGGGGTTGAATCTGTGAATTCTGCAGTTTTTTAACTTAGAAAATTTTTAGCAGAATAACCCTTGCGCGTGGGCGCACTTGGCGCGTATGCGCCGATCTTCCAGAAAATGCCATCCACGCGTGCGCGTGATGTGCGCGGGCGCGCCGATAGTGCTGTACCCAATGCCCAGCCATTTTCCAGAGAGTTGTGCCAGAACTGTGCCAGCTTTGTGCCTGGGGCACGAGAGTATCTACGCGTACGCGTGGTTGACGCGTGCGCGTCGATTTGGCAGATTTTAATACACGCGTTAGCGTGCATGACGCTTGCGCGTCGATGAGTTTTTAAGGACATCCACGCGTGCGCGTGGAGTACGCGTACGCGTGGCATTGTCTTCATGCCAAAGTTGATATTTGAGTTTTAAAAGCCAAATCTCATACTTTTAAGCCTCCGATCTCACCACTTATATCTTAAATCTTTATGATATGCCTAGCTATTAGAAAAGGGCTAGTGAATGAGATAACTTGCGAGTGAAGCAAGGGGAAAATGAATAATCAATGAGGATCATTGAGGATTATGTGAGATGGGGAGGATGATGGTGGAAGTGCTTGTTATGCCATTGGCCGAAGGGCCGTAATTGTTTATGAATTGGCTGGTTCTGGATTGAACCGTGAGCCGGAATAGCTGTGTATGCTATGAATATTGGCTGGTTATGGATTTAACCGTGAGCCGGATGGCTGATATGGATGTTGATCCATGGATGAGAATTCATGCATGTTTATGCTGAATTATTGATAATTGTGATTTGCACTTCCACTATCTGAGTTACGAGTCTCCCTGGGTAGTAGCAGTGGCTAGTCCACTTGCTCCGGGTATGAGGCGAAAAAATGATGTTTATGATAAATGAATTAATTATGGAGTTTTGAATGAATGTAACTCAGATACCTGGGTAGTAGCAAGGGTTGTGGTTCGTCCCGCTTGCTCCGGGTCAATGCTTGTGTTTTCTCTCTGGTTGTAAGGGTGACAGGGCACCGATACCCTCTAATGGCGACAGGGCGCAGATACCCTCTAATGGCGACAGGGCGCAGATACCCTCTAATGGCGACAGGGCACATAGTCCCTCTAATGATATTAATACGCAGCAGAGAGACTGTGCCCGGGTTAGCTACCGGACACGTCGGGTTGGCTTGATAACCGACAGATGATATCATCAGCCATAGGGCAGGCATACATCATTTGTATATGTTTGAATTGTTTGGGTTTGCCTATTTGTTTTGGATTTCTATATCATATATGCTATATTACCTGATTACATGCTACTTGTTCTACTTGTACCTTAGTTGTGTATTACTTGTCTGCATTGATTGTATTTGTACAACTGAGAGATCCCTCATAATGGTGTTGGTGGATGTTGGGGGCTGTTCTTGATGAGATGAATTGATAATGCGATTGCATAATGATGATGATTTTTGAATGAGATCATTTGAGCCCCCTGGGTAGACGCAGTGATGTGATTTCACTAGCTCCAGGCGAGGGTATGATGTATTGATATAAAGTTGCTGAGGCAGAACAACTGGTAATGGTTTTGCTTATGATTCTAAGTCTGATTTGTGAAAGAATCAGCGAGTTGGGAAACATGTGTAACATGAACTAGATTTAGTATCCCCTTACAACAGATGCCTATTTATGGATTAGTGAGAATCTAGGCTGGATACTTGGTGAAAAGGAGTTTAGGATGCTTAGTGAGTTTTTGTTGCAGTGCATTGTATTTATTTGGCACTTTTACCGTACTGGGAACCCATGGGCCCGGGGTTCTCATTCCGTATATATCTCTTGTTTTTCAGATACAGGTCCAAGTGCTCAGAAGTGAGCTGCGGTTCGTCTGAGAGCCGGCGAAGATCTTCATTTTCTCTACTTTGTGTTTTGCTTAGAATCTCTCCACCTCTGTTTTGAAGATATTATGTTATGTGTTGAACTCTTTTGGAACTTGCCTATAGAGGCTCTTATGTTTCCTTTGGGAGAGATTAGGATGCACTGTTGTCAACTACTTTCATATTGTACCCTAGCCGGCCTAAACTTCGCGGGTCGCGACTAGTGGCTATTTACTTATGTTATATATATCTATCTGTTATCTATCTCTTAATCTCCTTTATGCCTTGTCCGTATATCGCTTTCGGCTTCGCGGTTTAACTTTTCGTTGTCGAAACGTGAGTGATACGTCTTCGCGATTTTATTTCTACTCCTTTCAGGCTTCTCGATTAATACTCCTTTCGAAATTACCTATATTTATATATTAAAAATCCACCTGAGAGTCGTACCACCGTAATATCATTGACTTATGACTCGAGCATAAGAATTTGAATATTAGGGTGTTACAAGAGTTGTCTTCACCAAGAAACCAGTCATACCATATATAGTGAGTCATGTCTTATCTCTAGAGCATGCAGAGCTCATTCATGAGAAGACAGGAAGAAAGTTCACTGTAAGGGGCAAAATTCTGAGCTTATATCAATCTCCGTAAGGAGCTAACCGTCAAGCTAGTGACATTAAAGGAGTGCTTGTTGGTTGGCAACCCAACCATAATTATTATTATTATTTATATTTTTCTTTGAATTTCATTTTGTTTTGTTATTTTCTTTAGGTTCATGATCATGTGCATTAATCAGAACAGAGACAGAAACGTTCAAAAGTGGAAATGGAACACCTTGGAGAGCATGTCTTGATGGCGTTGAACGCCAGACAAGAGGCAAGAGTGGGCGTTTAACGCCCACAAGGGGTAACATTACTGGCATAGAATGCCAGCCTTGGAGCAGAGGGTGGGCATTCAATGCCTGAAAGAAGCAAAAGACCTGGCATTAAACACCAGGAAGGAGGTCCCTCCTGGGGTTCAACACCCTGAATGGAGCAGGAAGCTGGCGTTGAACGCCAGTTATGGAGCATGAGCTGGGCATTGAATGCCCATTAGGGGGCAGGGACTATGAATTCCCTAGCCTCTCAGGACCAGTGGGTCCCACAGCATCTTCACCTACCCTACCTTCTTCTCTCTTCTTTTCACACTTCCCCATACACTCTTCCCTATAAATCCTCAACCAATCACATCTATAACTCTTGCCCAAAACCATTATAACTCCCACCAACCCACCCACTAAAATTCAAAATTTCACACCCATATTTCCCACCCAACCTTTCGAAATCGTAACTGCAACATCCCTATAAATATCCCCTTCATATCACTTATCCCACACACTACTCATACACCTTTCACCCTCACTAGGCCGAATTGATCTTCTCTCTCCATCTCCATCTATTTTCTTCTTCTTCTACTCCATTATTCTCTTGTTTATTTTTGCTCGAGGATGAGCAAAGTTTTAAGTTTGGTGTTGGAAAAGCCTTACTTTTTGCTTTCCATTCCCACTTATGGCACCCAAGGTCGGAGAACTCTTTAGAAAGAGGAAGGAAAAGGCCGTAGCCACTACCTCCAAATCTTGGGAGATGGAGAGATTAATCACCAAAGCTTACCAAGACCACTTCTATGAAGTAGTGGCAAAGAAAAATGTGATCCCTGAGGTCCCTTTTAAGCTTAAGAAGAATGAGTATCCGAAAATCCTAAGAGAAATCCGGAGAAGAGGTTGGGAAGTCCTAACCAATACCATCCAAGAGGTTGGGATCTCAATGGTGCAAGAGTTCTATGCTAATGCATGGGTCACAAAAAATCATGACATTAGTGTGAACCTCATCCTAAGAATTGGAGCACCATGGTCCAAGGGAGAATCTTAGATTTTAGCCTGAAAAGTGTGAGGTTGGCGTTGAACTTGCCTTTGATGCAACGAGACCCACATCCTTACACAAGAATAGTCAACTTTGATCAGAGGCTGGATCAAGTGCTCTCAGACATCTGTGTGGAAGGAGCACATTGGAAAAGGGATTCCCAAGGCAAGCCTATTCCACTAAGAAGGCCTGACCTCAAGCCCATAGCTAGAGGATGGTTGGAATTCATCCAACGCTCTATCATCCCTACAAGCAATTGGTCCGAAGTGACCATAGACCGAGTCATAATGATCCATTGTATTATGCTTGGAGAGGAGGTGGAAGTACATGAGGTGATACCTCAAGAGTTGTACAAAGTAGCGGACAAGCCCTCCACCCAAGCAAGGTTAGCTTTCCCTCATCTTATCTGTCACCTATGCAATTCAGCTGGAATTGTCATAGAAGGTGAAATTCCAATTGAGGAGGACAATCCCATCACTAAAAGAAGGATGGAGCATACTAGAGATCCGGCACACAAACCACAACATGAGCATGTGGAGCCACCTCAACATGAGATTCCTGAGATGCCTCAGGGGATGTATTTTCCTCCTCAAAGCTATTGGGATCAATGACATACTTCTGTGGGATAATTAAGCTCTAATATGAATCAGCTAAGGATGGAGCATCAAGAGCATTCCACCATCCTCAATGAAATGAGAGAAGATCAAAGAGTTATGAGGGAAGAACAACAGAGACAAGGGCGTGACATTGAAGACATCAAGCGTGTAATGTCCCAAGCTTCTTTTTTCTATTATTACTATCCTACCCTTTAATTTTATCAAAATTCCAGTATTACCTTTATTCCTCCTACCCAACCCTAACCCTAAATTACTAAACAACTTCCACTCTTCCTCATCAACCACAACCCCCCTTTCTTTTCAAAACTCACACCACACACAAATACACCCACACAGAAAAAAAGAAGAGAGAATGACAGAAGGGGTTGCTGCTTCTACACCTCGTCGCCGAAGTTCTGCCACTGCCAAGTTGCTATTGACATCAACCCAAGAGAAAGAGGGAGTCTGCAAGTTGAAGGAAGTTGGAGGAGTGTTGATGCCGCTAGCGTTTTGCCGTGCCGTCATTATGGTCACCGAGAGGGAGGAAGACCCGCGAGGAAGAGAGGGACGCGGTCAATCTCATCATCGTCAGATCCTTTGCCGCCATGCTTTTCCCACCGTCGATCCGTCTTTGCTGATGAAGACCTTGTTGCCAAGCTACTGCGCCGCCGCTGCCACCGTTGCGTTTCTGGGAAAAGGAGCTCGAACAGGAGAGAGAGAGAGAGAGAAAGAGAGAGAGAGTTTGTAGAGAGAGAAACATGACTATACACGAACAGAGAGGGGAGGAGGAACTCGCTGAAGGAGTGGGAGACTCGTCGCTGCGCCTCTAGTTGCCAGGAATGGCGCTACCGTTGCTGGAAAACACGCTGGAGCTTCCAAACTCACCGGCAACACTACCTTGGCACTGTTCTGGTCTAGCTTCTTCTCTTAGTCTGTTCTATTTTCACCTTATCTCTGCCACCATTTCATTTTTCTACCTTATTCTTGTTTTGATTTATTTTGTCTTTGTTTTGTTTTGGATTTTTCAGAATTTTATCTTCCTTTGTCTCTGTATTCGATTTAAAATTACTGCCTGGTGTTGTAGTCATTGTCGCTGTCGTGAGAATTAAAGTTGTTGCCATTGCCTTGGTCCAAATTCTGTGCTCTTCCGTTCCATTCTACTTCAACTTTCTTCACCTTTTAATATCGCACTCTGGGTTCACCCTCTTCGGTCCCTTAGGACTATATTGTGAGTAGGCTTTACATTTATGGTTTTTGATTGTTCATCTATAATTATTTTGACATATATCTATTATGATTTTTGAGTTATAGCTATATTTGCTTTGACTGATTTTAAATGGATTAGAATAATTGATTTTTTAGAATTAAATGATTCGTTTTTATGAAGTTTATACTTTCGAAACTATACATGAGACTATGTATATTTTTGAGAAAGTTTTGAATTATTCTAAAATGTTTGATTTTTCTTGAATATCTATTTTTGAGACTATATATATTTATTATGAAATTTGTATTATTCTAAAATGTTTTATTTTACTTGAAAATCTGTTTTTGAAGTATTGAAGTAATTGTTGGTACTCACTTATTTTAAAAATTGTGAAATATATTTGAAATCTCTTAAAAAGTATGATTGAAAAAGATTTCTGATGAGAAAGTATTATTCGAAAGAGCAAATAATTGTTGTATTTGAAATTATATGTTTTGAATTGGTTTGGGAGGCTCGTATTAGAAAATCGTAGTTAATGGCGGTTATGACATTAACTTAGATGTATCTAACTCAGACTCCAGCTAGCAGGGGTGTTGCTAGCCTAACGTGTAAGCCACACGTTAGATCTGTTATTTTGTTAGGACACACAAGAGGAAAGGGCTACCCATAGTGGTAAAACCGCCCAAGTGTGGACTTTTGATTTGATTTCTGTATGAGAACTCCCTTATTGATTCACTTATTCATATAAATTATTATTTTTCTAACTAAAATTATTGTTATAATAATATTTATATGGTCTCATGTAACTTATAGATGTACTGTCTAGTCACTGGGTTGCAAAACTCACTCTGTTTTTCTAAAATTATTTTTTAGGAATAAATACTTGCTTATGTGAGCCTTTCTATTCGAGAGTAATGATCTGCAATGGATATCTATTATTTGTTGAGTTCTTAGATGTCATCTGCTCCATATGTCACAAGCAGGATTTATTCATATTTATTTATTTTATTTTTGTTTAAAACATGAAATTATTTATTCTAGAAAGTGTAAATTTATTCAAAACATTTGTAACCTTCTTGTTTATCTTATATTTGAATCTGTTAGACTTGCTAGGGGATAATTTCCCTGGGCGTCAGTCATGGCTCATTTTGGCTGTGACAAAGTGGTATCAGAGCTTTGGTTTTATCTGTGTAATATGGAGTAAGTGTCCTATGGTAGGATCACAATTGTATAAATATAAGCGCATCTATTTGTACAAATTGTGGCACTATCAGAGGCCTATAGGAATGCCATCCTTGTCCTCTGTGTCATTGTCGTCTTCTGATTATTGTGATTGTGCATTCTCTGCCGTTTCTTACTACTCCAATCCTTTTTCTTGTACCCAATCTTGAACGTGTTTTTACAATGGTTTCATGTTTTGGTTCTGGTTTACGATTTCTCTCGTAGCCAATTCTAATCTTCTTCGATTTTGTGAATGTGTGCCTTAATCCTCTTTGTCTTTGTCTTTGTGTTGTTCACTATGACTCCTGATGTCGATATCTCACTAACTACTTAAAAGATTCGATCTATATGTGCTGTGAATTATCATCTAATTCTTTTATAGAACTGTATTTGAATTTGTGGATTACATGGATTTTTTGAGTTATTGTGTTGTTGGTCGAGCTGCTTTGTTCTGGAGTTGATAAGCGATATTAGAGTTTTCTTCTTATGTTGATAATCTTTGAAGTTATGACATAATTTTGATTTCCTTTTGATTTTTTTCTCTTTCAAATCAAGAATTTTGAAAATTGTTATTTAGTTGTTTAAGAAAAGGGACTATGTGATAAACATGTGAATGAAATGTTATTGTTGTTTATTGGATTGGTGATTTTCTCTGTTTAGGTGTAGTGAATTATTTAGGTGATTAGTTAGTTAGATAAAAAATCTTTCTGATTAGAAGTTTTGTTGAGCTTTTCTAATTTGATGATCTGATGTTGTTATGGTTCTTTGTTGCTGAACATGGCTTTCCTGTCACAGAATTATTTTCCTGCTTGATAAGTTAAGATAAAGATTGTGAACGTTTATTTTTGGTTGATGATTAAAAGATGAATTTTGTTTTTGACTAAAATATGAAAGTGTATTATTGATAATGCTTGAGTGAAAAAAAAATCCAATAGTTATGTATGTCAGGCATTATGGAAAAAATGCATTAAACAAATACTACATGACATGTGAAAGAATTTCTTTAGTATGGTGCAAAACAAATGATAACAAAAGTATTCTAAAGCAAGTCATGTGAAATCATCTAATTGAACTTGTGAAGTCAATTTTCTTTAGTTAGAAAATTCTTATTTGTGCGAGATGATTCTAGAATAAGAAAATAATTGGAATCGACATTTTAAAACTTCTTATACTAGTACGAAGTTAAGGAAAATATAATGCTGATGACAACTAGAAGTAGAAATATGTTTTGTGATGCAAACTATTTCGTTTGATGAACCTTATTCTTTGTTTCATAAAGATTGTTTGTTCGTGTTTTAAAAAGTAAGAAATTTGTTCTGCCAAAGGTATAGAGAACTGATGAGCGGATAATTTATATGCTTTTTAGTATTGTTTTTAGATAGTTTTTAGTATAATTTAGCTACTTTTAGGGATGTTTTCATTAGTTTTTATGTAAAATTAACATTTCTGGACTTTACTATGAGTTTGTGTGTTTTTCTGTGATTTCAGGTAATTTCTGGCTGAAATTGAGGGACCTGAGCAAAACTCTGATAAAAGGCTGACAAAGGACTGCTGATGTTGTTGGATTTTGACCTCCCTGCACTCGAAATAAATTTTCTGGAGCTACTAAACTCCGAATGCTACGCTCTTAACGGTGTTGGAAAGTAGACATTCAGAGCTTTCCACCAATATATAATAGTCCATACTTTATTCGTGATTAGATGACGTAAACTGGCGCTCAATGCCAGTTCCATTCTGCATTCTGGAGTCAAACGCTAGAAACACGTCACGAACCAGAGTTGAACACCAAAAACATGTTACAACTTGGAGTTCAACTCCAAAAGAAGCCTCAACTCGTGTAAAGCCCAAGCACACACCAAGTGGGCCCTATAAGTGGATTTCTGCATCAATTATTTATTTCTGTAAACCCTAGTAGCTAGTCTAGTATAAATAGGACCTTTTACTATTGTATTTTCATCCTGGATTGTATTTTTTGATCCTGTGATCACGTTTTGGGGGCTGGCCATTCAGCCATGCCTGAACCTTCATCACTTATGTAATTTTAACGGTGAAGTTTCTACACACCATAGATTAAGGGTGTGGAGCTCTACTGTACCTCAAGTTTTAATGCAATTACTACTATTTTCTATTCAATTCAGCTATTCCTGTTCTAAAATATTTGTTGCACTTCAACATGATGAATGTGATGATCCGTGACGCTCATCATCATTCTCACCTATGAACGCATGACTGACAACCACTTCTATTCTACCTTAGACCGGGCGCATATCTCTTGGATTCCTTAATTAGAATCTTCGTGGTATAAGCTAGATTGATGGCGGCATTCATGAGAATCCGAAAAGTCTAAACCTTGTCTGTGGTATTCCGAGTAGGATTCAGGGATTGAATGACTGTGATGAGCTTCAAACTCGCGATTGTTGGGCATGATGAAAAACGCAAAAGAATCAAGGGATTCTATTCCAACATGATCGAGAACCGACAGATGATTAGCCGTGCCGTGACAGAGCATTTGGACCTTTTTCACTGAGAGGATGGGATGTAGCCATTGACAACGGTGATGCCCTACATACAGTTTGCCATGGAAAGGAATAAGAAGGATTGAAGGAAGGCAGTAGGAAAGCAGAGATCCAACAGGGACAAGCATCTCCAGACACTTATCTGAAATTCCCACCATTGAATTACATGAGTAACTCTATCTTTATTTTCTGCTTTATTTATTATTCGAAAACTCCATAACATTTACTATCCGCCTAACTGAGATTTACAAGATGACTATAGCTTGCTTCATACCAACAATCTCCGTGGGATCGACCCTTACTCACGTAAGGTATTACTTGGACGACCCAGTGTACTTGTTGGTTAGTTGTGCGGAGTTATGACTAAGTGTGATTCACGTTTGAAAGCGCTACCAAGTTTTTGGTGCCATTGTTGATGATCACAATTTCGTGCACCAAGTTTTTGGCGCCGTTGCCAGGGATTGTTTGAGTTTGGACAACTAACGGTTTGTCTTGTTGCTCAGATTAGATAATTTTCTTTTTATTTTCTTTTCAAAATGTTTTCAAAAAATATTTTTTTTTCAAAAAATTTTTCAAAATGTTCTCACCTGTTTTCGAAAATTTTTCAAAATTTTTAAGAATGAATTCTAGTGTTTCATGAAGCATGTGGAAGCTTGGCTGGCTGTAAAGCCATGTCTAACTCAATTGGATTGAGGCTTCCACTTGTAAACATAAAAGGCTATGTATATAGAGTTGGATGAAATATCAGCTGTTGCATGCCTGATTTATATCTTCTAAAGCTGGCTGGCTATTAAGCCAATCCCAACCCTTGGATTAGAGCTTTAGGCTAAACATTGAAAGATTCCTAGAATTCTTCTTAAAAATTTTGAATTTTTTATTTTCTTTTTCCTATATGTTTTTTGAAAAATAAAATAAAATAAAATAAAATAAAATAAAATTATAAAATCATAAAAACAAAAAAATATTTTGTGTTTCTTGGTTGAGTCTTGAGTCAATTTTTAAAGTTTGGTGTCAATTGCATTTTTCTAAAAATTTATGCATTTTTTTTCGAAAATCTCATGCATGTGTTCTTCATGATCTTCAAGTTGTTCTTGACAAGTCTTCCTGTTTGATCTTGATGTTTTCTTGTTTTGTGTCTTTTGTTATTTTTCATGTGTATTTTTGCATTCATAGTGTCTAAGCATTAAAAATTTCTAAGTTTGGTGTCTTGCATGTTTTCTTTGCATCAAAAATTTTTCAATAATATGTTCTTGATGTTCATCATGATCTTCAAAGTGTTTTTGGTGTTCATCTTGACATTCATAGTGTTCTTGCATGCATCATATGTTTTGATCCAAAATTTTCATGTTTTGGGTCATAATTATGTTTTTCTCTCTCATAATTAAAAATTCAAAAAAAATATATCTTTTCCTATTTTCTCTCAAAATTTCAAAAATTTGAGTTGACTTAGTCAAAAATTTTTAAAATTAGTTGTTTCTTGTAAGTCAAGTCAAATTTTCAAATTTAAAAAATCTTATCTTTTCAAAACTTTTTCAAAAATCAAATCTTTTTCATTTTTTTATTAATTTTCAAAATTTATTTTTTTAAATTATTTTTCAAAAATCTTTTTCTTAATTTTATCTTTATTTTCGAAAATTATGCTAACAATTAATATGATTAATTCAAAAATTTGAAGTTTGTTACTTTCTTGTTAAGAAAGGTTCAATCTTTAAATTCTAGAATCATATCTTTTAGTTTCTTGTTAGTCAAGTAATTAATTTTAATTTTAAAAATTAAATCTTTTCTAACCATATCTTTTTAATCATATCTTTTTATCTTATCTTTTATATCATATCTTTTTCAAAATTTTATCTTTTTTCAAAAATTTGATTTTAAAATATCTTTTCTAACTTCTTATCTTCTTATCTTCTTATCTTTTTAAATTTGATTTTCAAATTTTTTTCAACTAACTATTTGACTTTTTGTTTGTTTCTTATCTTTTTCAAAACCACCTAACAACTTTTCTCTCTCTAATTTTTGAAAATACCTCCCTCTTTTTTTCAAAAATTCTTTTTAATTAATTAATTGTTTTAAATTTTAATTTTAATTTTATTTCTTATCTTAATTTTTGAAAATCATTAACTCCTTTTCAAAATTATTTTCGAAAACTTCTGTCCCTCTTCTTATTCTATTTATTTATTCATTCACTAACACTTCTCTTCATCTCAAATCTCTGCCCCTATCCTCACCTTTGTGTTTGAATTTTCCTTTCTCTATTCCCTTTCTTCTTCTGCTAACAATAAGAAACCTCTTTATTGTGACATAGAGGATTCCTCTTCTTTTTATGTTCTCTTCTCTTTGATATGAGTAGGAACAAGGAAAAAGGCATTCTTGTTGAAGCTGATCCAGAACCTGAAAGGACTTTGAAGAGGAAACTAAGAGAAGCTAAATTACAACAATCCAGAGACAACCTTGCTGAAATTTTCGAACAAGAAAAGGAGATGGCAGCCGAACCCAACAACAATAATGCAAGGAGGATGCTTGGTGATTATACTACACCTACTTTCAAGTTTGATGGAAGAAGCATCTCAATTCCTGCCATTGGAGCAAACAATTTTGAGCTGAAATCTCAATTAGTTGCTCTAATGCAACAGAACTGCAAGTTTCATGGACTTCCATTAGAAGATCCCTATCAGTTCTTGACTGAGTTCTTGCAGATCTGTGAGACTGTTAAGACTAATAGAGTAGATCCTGAAGTCTACAGGCTTATGCTTTTCCCTTTTGCTGTAAGAGACAGAGCTAGAGCATGATTGGACTCTCAACCTAAAGATAGCCTGGACTCTTGGGATAAGCTGGTCATGGCCTTCTTGGCTAAGTTCTTTCCTCCTCAAAAGCTGAGCAAGCTTAAAGTGGATGTTCAAACCTTCAAACAAAAAGATGGTGAATCCCTCTATGAAGCTTGGGAAAGATACAAGCAGATGACCAAAAGATGTCCTTCTGACATGTTTTCAGAATGGACCATGATAGATATATTCTATTATGGTTTGTCTGAGTTCTCTAAGATGTCACTGGACCATTCTGCAGGTGGATCCATTCACCTAAAGAAAACACCTGCAGAAGCTCAAGAACTTATTGACATGGTTGCAAATAACCAGTTTATGTACACTTCTGAGAGGAATTTCGTGAATAATGGGATGCCTCAAAGGAAGGGAGTTCTTGAAATTGATGCTCTGAATGCCATATTGGCTCAGAACAAAATGTTGACTCAGCAAGTCAACATGATTTCTCAAAGTCTGAATGGATGGCAAAATGCATCCAATAGTACTAAAGAGGCATCTTCTGAAGTTGAAGCTTATGATCCTGAAAATTCTGCAATGGTAGAGGTAAATTACATGGGGGAAGCGTTTGGCAACACCTATAACCCCTCATGGAGAAATCATCCAAATTTCTCATGGAAGGATCAACAAAAGCCTCAACAAGGCTTTAATAATGGTGGAAGAAACAGGCTCATCAATAGCAAGCCTTTTCCATCATCTTCTCAGCAACAGACAAAGAATTTTGAGCAAAATACCTCTAACTTAGCAAATATAGTCTCTGATCTGTCCAAAGCCACTTTAAGTTTCATGAGTGAAACAAGGTCTTCCATCAGAAATCTGGAGGCACAAGTGGGCCAGCTGAGTAAGAAAGTCACTGAAACTCCTCCTACTACTCTCCCAAGCAATACTGAAGAAAATCCAAAAAGAGAGTGCAAGGCCATTGATATAATTAATATGGCCGAACCTAGAGAGGAAGGAGAGGACGTGAATCCCAATGAGAAAGACCTCATGGGACGTCTCTTAAGCAAGAAGGAGTTCCCTATTGAGGACCCAAAGGAAACTGAGGCTCATATAGAGATTCCATTAAACCTCCTTCTGCCATTCATGAGCTTTGAAGACTATTCTTCCTCTGAAGAGGATGAAGATGTAACTGGAGAGCAAGTTGCTCAATATTTAGGAGCTATCATGAAGCTGAATGCCAAGTTATTTGGTAATGAGACTTGGGGAGGTGAACCTCCCTTGCTCATTAGTGAACTAGATACATGGGTTCAGCAAACTTTACCTCAAAAGAGACAAAATCCTGGCAAATTCGTAATACCCTGCACCATAGGCACCATGATCTTTGAAAAAGCTCTGTGTGACCTAGGGTCAGGTATAAACCTTATGCCACTCTCTTGTAATGGAGAAGCTGGGGATCATTGAGGTATAGCCTGCTATATTTTCATTACAAATGGCAGACAAGTCAGTAAGACAAGCTTATGGATTGGTAGAGGACGTTTTGGTAAAGGTTGAAGGCCTTTACATCCCTGTTGATTTCATAATCTTAGACACTAGGAAGGAGGAGAATGAATGCATCATCTTGGGAAGACCTTTCCTAGCCACAGCAGGAGCTGTGATAGATGTTAACAGAGGAGAATTAGTCCTTCAATTGAATAGGGACTACCTTGTGTTTAAGACCCAAGGGTGTTCTTCTGTATACATGGAGAGGAAGCATGAAAAGCTTCTTCCAATACAGAGTCAAACAAAGCCCCCACAATCAAACTCTAAGTTTGGTGTTGGGAGGCCACAACCAAACTCTAAGTTTGGTGTTGAGAAGCCCCCACATTCAAACTCTAAGTTTGGTGTTAGGAGGCCTTCATCATGCTCTGAACTTCTGTGAGGCTCCATGAGAGCCCACTGTCAAGCTAGTGACATTAAAAGAGCGCTTATTGGGAGGCAACCCAATTTTTATTTATCTAATTTTATTTTTATTGTTATTTCATGTTTTATTAGGTTCATGATCATGTGGAGTCACGAAAAAAATACTAAAATTAAAAATAGAATAAAAAACAGCAGAAGAAAAATCACACCCTGGAGGAAGGACTTATTGGCGTTTAAACGCCAGTAAGGAGCATCTGGCTGGCGTTCAACGCCAGAACAGAGCATGGATCTGGCGTTGAACGCCAGAAACAAGCAACATCCTGGCGTTCAAACGCCAAGAATACACAATGAGGAAAGCTGGCGCTGAACACCAGAAACAAGCATGGAACTGGCGTTCAACGCCAGAATCATGCTGCAATTGGGTGTTGAACGCTCAAAATGAGCATCACTTTGGTGTTTAAATGCCAAAATTGTATGCAAAGGTATTCTACATGCCTAATTGGTGCAGGGATGTAAATCCTTGACACCTCAAGATCTGTGAACCCCACAGGATCATCCCAGGATCTGTGGACCCCACAGGATCCCCACTTACCTCAACTCACCTTCTCTCTTCTTCACCAATCACCTCAATCTCTCTTCCCCATTACCTCTTCACTACTCACATCCATCATCTCTTTCCCACCCAAACCCACCTTACATAGCCGAATACACACCTCTCTCCCTCTCCTCTATATCTTCTTCTTCTTCTTCTATTCTTTCTTCTTTTGCTCGAGGGCGAGCAACATTCTAAGTTTGGTGTGGTAAAAGCATAGCTTTTTTGTTTTTCCATAACCATTGATGGAACCTAAGGCCAGAGAAACCTCAAAAAAGAAAAAGAGAGAAAAGGGAAGACAAAAAAGTTTTTCCAGCTCCGAGTCATGGGAGATGGAGAGATTCATCTCTAGGGTCCATAGCTCAGTAGAAGAGCATTTGACTGCACATCAAGAGAGTATGAGTAATTCCCTCATCAAGAAATTCCTGAGATACCTCAGGGGATACATTTTCCTCCACATAACTATTGGGAGCAACTAAGGATAAGAGCACCAAAATCACTAGGGATCAAGCAACAGAGGCAAGGAAGAGACATAAAGGAGCTCAAAAAGCACCATTAGTCCTTCAAAAAGGTGCCACCCTTACTAAGGTGGACTCATTCCTTAACTTCCTTGTTCTTATCTCTGTTTTTCGATTTTTATGCTATATGTGTGCTTATGTTTTGTGTCTCTACCTCATGATCATTAGTATTGAGTAACTATGTCTTAAGGCTATAAATAATTCCATAAATCCTTCACCTCTCTTAAATGAAAAATGTTTCTAATTCAAAAGAACAAGAAGTACATGAATCTCAAAATTATCCTTGAATTTAGTTTAATTATATTGATGTGGTGACAATACTTTTTATTTTCTGAATGAATTCTTGAATAGTGCATAATTTTGATCTTGTTGTTTATGAATGTTAAAATTGTTGGCTCTTGAAAGAATGATGAACAAAGAGAAATTCTATTGATAATCTGAAAAATCATGAAAATTGATTCTTGAAGCAAGAAAAAGCAGTGAAAAAGCAAAAGCTTGCGAAAAAAAAATGGCGAAAAAAATTTTGGCGAAAAAAAGAAAAAAAAATTAAATAGAAAGAAAAAGAAAAAGCAAGCAGAAAAAGCCAATAGCCCTTAAAACCAAAAGGCAAGGGTAAAAAGGATCCAAGGCTTTGAGCATCAATGGATAGGAGGGCCCAAGGAAATAAAATCCAGGCCTAAGCGGCTAAATCAAAGCTGTCCCTAACCATATGCTTGTGGCATGCAGGTCCAACTGAAAAGCTTGAGACTGAGTGGTTAAAGTCGTGATACAAAGCAAAAAGAGTGTGCTTAAGAGCTCTGGACACCTCTAACTGGGGACTTTAGCAAAGCTGAGTCACAATCTGAAAAGGTTCACACAGATATGTGTCTGTGACATTTATGTATCTGGTGGTAATACTGGAAAACAAAGTTCTTTGGGCCACGACCAAGACTCATAAAAGTAGCTGTGTTCAAGAATCAACAAACTTAACTAGGATAATTAATAGCACTATCTGAAATTCTAAGTTCCTATAGATGTCAATCATTCTAAACTTCAAAGGAGAAAGTGAGATGCCAAAACTGTTTAGAAGCAAAAAGCTACAAGTCCCGCTCATCTAATTAGAATTAATATCATTGATATTTTGGGATTTATAGTATATTCTCTTCTTTTCATCCTAATTGATTTTCAGTTGCTTGGGGACAAGCAACAATTTAAGTTTGGTGTTGTGATGAGCAGATAATTTATACGCTTTTTGGCATTGTTTTTAGATAGTTTTTAGTATAATATTAGCTACTTTTAGGGGTGTTTTCATTAGTTTTTATGTAAAATTCACATTTCTAGACTTTACTATGAGTTTGTGTGTTTTTCTATGATTTCAGGTAATTTCTAGCTGAAATTGAGAGACCTGAGCAAAACTCTGATAAAAGGCTGACAAAGGACTGCTGATGCTGTTGGATTCTGACCTCTCTGCACTCGAAATAAAATTTCTGGAGCTACCAAACTCTAAATGGCGCTCTCTCAATGGCGTTGGAAAGTAGACATCTAGAGCTTTCCCTCAATATATAATAGTCTATACTTTATTCTTGATTAGATGAAGCAAACCGGCGCTCAACGCCAGTTCCATGCTGCATTCTGGAGTCAATCGCCAGAAACACGTCACGAACCAGAGTTGAACACCAAAAACACGTTACAACTTGGCATTCAACTCCAAAAGAAGCTTCAGCTCATGTAAAGTTTAAGCTCAGCCCAAGCACACACCAAGTGGGCCCCGGAAGTGGATTTCTGCATCAATTACTTATTTCTGTAAACCCTAGTAGCTAGTCTATTATAAATAGGACCTTTTACTATTTTATTTTCATCATGGATTGTATTTTTTGATCCTGTGATCACGTTTTAGGGGCTGGCCATTCGGCCATGCCTGAACCTTCATCACTTATGTAATTTTAACGGTGGAGTTTTTACACACCATAGATTAAGGGTGTGGAGCTCTGCTGTACCTCAAGTTTTAATGCAATTACTACTATTTTCTATTCAATTCAGCTATTCCTGTTCTAAGATATTCGTTGCACTTCAACATGATGAATGTGATGATCCGTGACACTCTTCATCATTCTCACCTATGAACGCGTGACTGACAACCACTTCCGTTCTACCTTAGATCGGGCGCATATCTCTTGGATTCCTTAATCAGAATCTTCGTGGTATAAGCTAGATTGATGGTGGCATTCATGAGAATCCGGAAAGTCTAAACCTTGTCTGTGGTATTCCGAGTAGGATTCAAGGATTGAATGACTGTGACGAGCTTCAAACTCGCGATTGTTGGGCGTGATGGCAAACACAAAAGAATCAAGGGATTCTATTCCAACATTTCTTGTCATGTTTTACATAACCTATCTAGTATTTTGAGTTAGGAGAAATCAAACTTTATATTGACATAATTATTTAAGGTCCAAAGTCATGATAATAATCTCAAACGTACTTAATTGAAGATTTCTAAAGAAATGGAAAAGAAGCATGCTGATTTTGTGATCCCAAACGTACTCCGCCTATGTTACACTTGCGGTACATAGCCGGTCCCAAGCCCGGATAAAGGAGGAGGGTTGTGTTAGGTCTTCGGCACCCAACATAAAAATATAGCCGAACCCCCATGACATGAATCAAAGACATTATTGCGCTAAAGCTAGGTCGTTGCCCGAAAGCAACGCGCCGTATGGCTCGAGTACGGTGTCGAAGCAAGAGCCGCTGCATCGGTGCCCGGATGTAGTGTTAAATGAGCAAGGGTTCTCGCGTTTTCATGAACGGACGAGGGTAAATAAGTTAGTTCACAAAGGAAAAAGTAAAGGTCGAAGCGACAGAAGGTTGAGATTTGGGACATGGAACATAGGCACTCTAACAGGAAAGTCCATGGAGGTGGTGGACACCATGACAAGGAGGAAGATTAACATTATGTGCCTACAAGAAACGAAATGGGTTGGTGCAAAGGCTAGGGAGTTGGATACTTCTGGTTTCAAACTTTGGTATACAGGAAAGGTGAAGAATAGGAATGGGGTTGGAATAATTGTGGATAAGCAGTGGAAGAAGGACGTACTGGATGTCAAGAGGGTGGGAGATCGGATCATCTCTATCAAACTTGTGGTGGAGGGAGGTGCTTTCCATGTGATTAGCGCCTATGCACCGCAAGTGGGTTCGGACGAACAACACAAGATAAGGTTTTGGGAGGATCTAGAGAGTTTGGTTCAAGGCATACCTTTGGGAGATAAGATTTTCTTAGGAGGAGATTTAAATGGCCATGTTGGGAGAGAAGTGAGATATGGGAGTATTCACGGAGGCCATGGTTTCGGGGTGATCAATGCCGAGGGTAAAACTATTTTGGACTTTTCCTCAACTTTTGATCTTCTCATCGCAAATACATGTTTTAAAAAGAGAGACGAACATCTTATAACCTATAAGAGTGGCATGACAAGCTTTCAAATCGACTTCTTCTTGTTGAGGAGAGTCGACCGGAAATTTTGCATTAACTGTAAAATTATCCCGGGAGAGAGTTTGACAACACAACATAGGGTGCTCGTCATGGATTTTCGCGTTGAGCAAAAGTTGAGGAAAAGACATCATACGAAGAACCCAAGGACGAGGTGGTGGCGGATGAAAGGTGAGGAACAAAGAAGCTTCCTAAGACGGGTAGGAGAAGAGGCAAAGTGGGATGGGAATGGAAGCGCGAAAGAGATATGGAGGGAGATGGCAGAAGTTATTAGAAGAACAGCAAAAGAAAGTTTTGGTGAATCTAAAGGAATAGGACCAAGAGACAAGGAGTCCTGGTGGTGGAATGCGAGTATACAAGAAAAGATAAAGATAAAAAGGGAATGCTTTAAAGAGTGGTCTTTATGCCGCAATGCAGATAACTGGGAAAAATATAAGGCGGCTAAGAAAGAGACAAAAGTGGCTGTAAGTGAAGCAAGAACAAGAGCATATGAGGGTCTCTACCAGTCTTTGGGCACGAAAGAAGGAGAAAAAGGTATATATAGAATCGCAAAGAGTCGGGAAAGAAGAACGAGAGATTTGGATCAGGTTAAGTGCATAAAGGATAAGGATGGAGAGGTGTTGGCTCAAGAAGAGAAGATTAATGAAAGGTGGAAGAGCTACTTCTACGAGTTATTTAATGAGGGACAGAAGACTCTTCCGAGCCTTGGTCGATTATGCACAAGGGAAGAAGATCAAAACTTTGACTACTATCGAAGGATTCGAGACTTCGAGGTAAAAGAGGCTCTAAAGCAGATGAAAAATGGCAGGGCAGTAGGACCTGATAATATCCCGATTGAGGTTTGGAAGGGTCTTGGAGGAAAAGGCATCAACTGGTTAACCAATCTTTTTAATGAGATTTTAAGGTCAAAGAAGATGCCTGATGAGTGGAGAAAGAGCACCTTGGTACCTATCTACAAGAATAAGGGGGATATACAAAGTTGTGGAAACTATAGAGGGATTAAGCTTATGAGTCATACTATGAAGTTATGGGAAAGGGTGATAGAACGGAGGTTGAGAAAAGAGACACAAGTAACAGAGAACTAATTTGGATTTATGCCAGGCAGATCTACCACTGAAACGATATACCTATTAAGAAGGATGATGGAGAGGTATCGTAGTAATAAAAGGGATCTGTGGTGCACGAAATTGTGATCTCTTCTTTTCACAAATCAAATAATCCCTAGTAATGTCCCCAAAGACTTGGTGCTCAATACCATGGCATCACAACTTCGCACAACTAACCAGCAAGTGCACTGGGTCGTCCAAGTAATAAACCTTACGCGAGTAAGGGTTGATCCCACGGAGATTTGTTGGTATGAAGCAAGCTATGGTCACCTTGTAAATCTCAGTCAGGCAGACTCAAATGGTTATGGGTGATATATGAATAAAACATAAAGATAAGGATAGAGATACTTATGCAATTCATTGGTGAGAACTTCAGATAAGCGAATGGAGATGTTTTGTCCCTTCCGTCTCTCTGCTTTCCTATTGTCTTCATCCAATCCTTCTTACTCCTTTCCATGGCAAGCTGTATGTTAGGTTTCACCGTTGTCAGTGGCTACCTCCCATCCTCTCAGTGGAAATGTTCAACGCACCCTGTCACGGCACGGCTATCCAGCTGTCGATTCTCGATCATGTCGGAATAGAATCCAGTGATTCTTTTGCGTCTGTCACTAACGCCCCACAATCGCGAGTTTGAAGCTCGTCACAGTCATTCAATCATTGAATCCTACTCAGAATACCACAGACAAGGTTTAGACCTTCCGGATTCTCTTGAATGCAGTCATCAATTCTAGCTTATACCACGAAGATTCCGGTTAAAGAACCCAAGAGATATCCACCCAATCTAAGGTAGAACGGAGGTGATTGACAGTCACACGTTCATAGGTGAGAATGATGATGAGTGTCACGGATCATCACATTCATCAAGTTGAAGAACAAGTGATATCTTGGAACAAGAACAAGCTGAATTGAATAGAAGAACAATAGTAATTGCATTAATACTCGAGGTACAGCAGAGCTCCACACCTTAATCTATGGTGTGTAGAAACACCACCGTTGAAAATACATAAGAACAAGGTCTAGGCATGGCCGTGAGGCCAACCTCCCAATGATCTAAGAACTAGATGTCCGAAGATTCAAAATACAATAGTAAAAGGTCCTACTTATAGGGAACTAGTAGCTTAAGAATTACAAAGATGAGTAAAAGACATAAAAATCCACTTCCGGGCCCACTTGGTGTGTTCTTGGGCTGAGCATTGAAGCATTTTCGTGTAGAGACTCTTCTTGGAGTTAAACGCCAGCTTTTATGCCAGTTTGGGCGTTTAACTCCCAGTTTGGTGCCAGTTCCGGCATTTAACGCTGGCAAAGTATAGACTATTATATATTGCTGGAAAGCCTAGGATGTCTACTTTCAAACACCGTTGAGAGCGCGCCAATTGGGCTTCTGTAGCTCCAGAAAATCCACTTCGAGTGCAGGGAGGTCAGAATCCAACAGCATCTGCAGTCCTTTTCAGTCTTTGAATCAGATTTTTGCTCAGGTCCCTCAATTTCAGCCAGAAAATAGATGAAATCATAGAAAAACAGAAAATCCACTTCGAGTGCAGGGAGGTCAGAATCCAACAGCATCTGCAGTCCTTTTCAGTCTTTGAATCAGATTTTTGCTCAGGTCCCTTAATTTCAGCCAGAAAATAGATGAAATCATAGAAAAACACACAAACTCATAGTAAAGTCCAGAAAAGTGAATTTTAACTAAAAACTAATAAAAATATACTAAAAACTTAACTAAATCTACTAAAAACATACTAAAAACAATGCCAAAAAGTGTACAAATTATCCGCTCATCACAGCACCAAACTTAAATTGTTGCTTGTCCCCAAGCAACTGAAAATCAAATAAGATAAAAAGAAGAGAATATGCAATGAACTCCAAAAACATCTATGAAGATCAGTATTAATTAGATGAGCAGGGCTTTTAGCTTTTTGCCTCTGAACAGTTTTGGCATCTCACTCTATCCTTTGAAATTCAGAATGATTGGCTTCTATAGGAACTCAGAATCCAGATAGTGTTATTGATTCTCCTAGTTAAGTATGATGATTCTTGAACACAGCTACTTTATGAGTCTTGGCCGTGGCCTAAAGCACTCTGTCTTCAAGTATTACCACCGGATACATACATGCCACAGACACATAATTGGGTTAACCTTTTCAGATTGTGACTCAGCTTTGCTAGAGTCCCCAATTAGAGGTGTCCAGGGTTCTTAAGCACACTCTTTTTGCTTTGGATCACAACTTTATTTCTTTCTTTTTCTTTCTTTTTCTCTTTTTTTTTTTTCGTTTTTCTCTGTTTTTTTTTTTCGTATTCACTGCTTTTTCTTGCTTCAAGAATCATTTTTATGATTTTTCTGATCCTCAGTAACATGTCTCCTTTTTCATCATTCTTTCAAGAGCCAACAATTTTAGCATTCATGAACAACAAATTCAAAAGACATATGCACTGTTCAAGCATACATTCAGAAAACAAAAGTATTGCCACCACATCAAAATAATTAATCTGTTATAAAATTCAAAATTCATGCAATTCTTCTCTTTTTCAATTAAGAACATTTTTCATTTAAGAGAGGTGATGGATTCATAGGACATTCATAACTTTAAGGCATAGACACTAAGACACTAATGATCACAAGACACAAACATAGATAAACATAAGCATTAAAATTCGAAAAACAGGAAAATAAAGAACAAGGAAATTAAAGAACGGGTCCACCTTAGTGATGGCGGCTTGTTCTTCCTCTTGAAGATCTTATGGAGTGCTTGAGCTCCTCAATGTCTCTTCCTTGTCTTTGTTGCTCCTCTCTCATGATTCTTTGATCTTCTCTAATTTCATGGAGGAGGATGGAATGTTCTTGGTGCTCCACCCTTAGTTGTCCCATGTTGGAACTCAATTCTCCTAGGGAGGTGTTGATTTGCTCCCAATAGTTTTGAGGAGGAAAATGCATCCCTTGAGGCATCTCAGGGATTTCATGATGAGTGGGATCTTTTGTTTGCTCCATCCTTTTCTTAGTGATGGGCTTGTCCTCGTCAATGAGGATGTCTCCTTCTATGTCAACTCCAACTGAATAACAGAGGTGACAAATGAGATGAGGAAAGGCTAACCTTGCCAAGATAGAGGACTTGTCCGCCACCTTGTAGAGTTCTTGGGCTATAACCTCATGAACTTCCACTTCCTCTCCAATCATGATACTATGAATCATGATGGCCCGGTCTATAGTAACTTCGGACCGGTTGCTAGTGGGAATGATTGAGCGTTGGATAAACTCCAACCATCATCTAGCCACGGGCTTGAGGTCGTGCCTTCTCAGTTGAACCGGCTTCCCTCTTGAATCTCTCTTCCATTGGGCGCCCTCTTCACAGATGTCTATGAGGACTTGGTCCAACCTTTGATCAAAGTTGACCCTTCTAGTGTAAGGATGTTCATCTCCTTGCATCATGGGCAAGTTGAATGCCAACCTTACATTTTCCGGACTAAAATCTAAGTATTTCCCCCGAACCATTGTAAGCCAATTCTTTGGGTCCGGGTTCACACTTTGATCATGGTTCTTGGTGATCCATGCATTGGCATAGAACTCTTGAACCATTAAGATTCCGACTTGTTGAATGGGGTTGGTAAGAACTTCCCAAACTCTTCTTCGGATCTCATGTCGGATCTCCGGATATTCACTCTTTTTGAGTTTGAAAGGGACCTCGGGGATCACCTTCTTCAAGGCCACAACTTCATAGAAGTGGTCTTGATGCACCCTTGAGATGAATCTCTCCATCTCCCATGACTCGGAGGTGAAAGCTTTTGCCTTCCCTTTCCTCTTTCTAGAGGTTTCTCCGGCCTTGGATGCCATAAATGGTTATGGAAAAACAAAAAGCAATGCTTTTACCACACCAAACTTAAAAGGTTTGCTCGTCCTCGAGCAAAAGAAGAAAGAAGAGAGTAGAAGAAGAAGAAATAGAGGAGAGGGAGGTGGCTTTGTGGTTCGGCCAAAGGGGGAGAAGTAGTGTTTAGGTTGTGTGAAAATGAAGGAGTGAAGATGGGTTTATATAGGGGTGAAGAGAGGGGTAGGGTTCGGTCATGTGAGGGTGGGTTTGGGAGGGAAAGTGGTTTGAATTTTTGAATGGTGAGGTAGGTGGGATTTTATGAAGGATGGATGTGAGTGGTGAAGAGAAAGATGGGATTTGATAGGTGAGGGGTTTTTGGGGAAGAGTGGTTGAGGTGATTGGTGAATGGGTGAAGAAGAAGAGAGAGGGTGGTGGGGTGGGTGGGGATCCTGTGGGGTCCACAGATCCTGAGGTGTCAAGGAAAATTCAACCCTGCACCAAAATGGCGTGCAAAAATGCACTCTGTGCCAATTCTGGCGTTAAACGCCGGGCTGGTGCCCATTTCTGGCGTTTAACGCCAGCTTCTTGCCCCTTCCTGGCGTTTAACGCCAGTCTGGTGCCCCTTTCTGGCGTTAAACGCCCAGAATGGTGCCAGACTGGGCGTTAAACGCCCATTTGCTAGCTTCACTAGCGTTTAAACGCCAGCAAGTTCTCCTCCAGGGTGTGCTGTTTTTCTTCCTGTTTTTCATTCTATTTTTGCTTTTTTCAATTGATTTTGTGACTTCTCATGATCATCAACCTACAGAAAAGATAAAATAACAAAGAAAAATAGATAAAATTTAACATTGGGTTGCCTCCCAACAAGCGCTTCTTTAATGTCAGTAGCTTGACAGTGGGCTCTCATGGAGCCTCACAAATGCTCAGAGCAATGTTGGAACCTCCCAACACCAAACTTAGAGTTTAAATGTGGGGGTTCAACACCAAACTTAAAATTTGGTTGTGGCCTCCCAACACCAAACTTAGAGTTTGACTGTGGGGGCTCTGTTTGGCTCTGTTTTGAGAGAAGCTCTTCATGCTTCCTCTCCATGGTGACAGAGGGGTATCCTTGAGCCTTAAACACAAAGGATTCTTCATTCACTTGAATGATCAATTCTCCTCTGTCCACATCAATCACAGCCTTTGCTGTGGCTAGGAAGGGTCTGCCAAGGATGATGGATTCTTCCATGAACTTCCCAGTCTCTAGGACTATGAAATCAGTAGGGATGTAATGGTCTTCAACCTTTACCAGAACACCCTCTACAAGTCCATAAGCTTGTTTCTTTGAATTGTCTGCCATCTCTAGTGAGATTCTTGCAGCTTGTACCTCAAAGATCCCTAGCTTCTCCATTACAGAGAGAGGCATGAGGTTTACACTTGACCCTAAGTCACACAGAGCCTTCTTGAAGGTCATGGTGCCTATGGTACAAGGTATTGAAAACTTCCCAGGATCTTGTCTCTTTTGAGGTAATCTCTGCCTAGACAAGTCATCCAGTTCTTTGGTGAGCAAAGGAGGTTCGTTCTCCCAAGTCTCATTACCAAATAACTTGTCATTTAGCTTCATGATTGCTCCAAGGTATTTAGCAACTTGCTCTTCAGTGACATATTCATCCTCTTCAGAGGAAGAATATTCATCAGAGCTCATGAATGGCAGAAGTAAGTCCAATGGAATCTCTATGGTCTCAGTGTGAGCCTCAGATTCCCATGGTTCCTCATTAGGGAACTCATTGGAGGCCAGTGGACGTCCATTGAGGTCTTCCTTTGTGGCGTTCACTGCCTCTTCCTCCTCTCCAAATTCGGTCATGTAGGTCATGTTAATGGCCTTGTACTCTCCTTTTGGATTTTCTTCTGTATTGCTTGGAAGAGTACTAGGAGGGAGTTCAGTAATTTTCTTACTTAGCTGTCCCACTTGTGCCTCCAAATTCCTAATGGAGGACCTTGTTTCAGTCATGAAACTTTGAGTGGTTTTGATTAGATCAGAGACCATGGTTGCTAAGTCAGAGTGGTTCTGCTTAGGATTTTCTGTCTGTTGCTGAGAAGATGATGGAAAAGGCTTGCCATTGCTAAACCTGTTTCTTCCACCATTATTGTTGTTGAAACCTTGTTGAGGTCTCTGTTGATCCTTCCATGAGAAATTTGGATGATTTCTCCATGAAGAATTATAGGTGTTTCCATAGGGTTCTCCCATGTAATTCACCTCTTCCATTGAAGGGTTCTTAGGATCATAAGCTTCTTCAGATGAAGCATCCTTAGTGCTGCCTGGTGCATTTTGCATTCCAGACAGACTTTGAGAGATCAAATTGACTTGTTGGGTCAATATTTTGTTCTGAGCCAATATGGCATTCATAGTATCAATCTCAAGAACTCCTTTCTTCTGACTTGTCCCATTGTTCACAGGATTCCTTTCAGAAGTGTACATGAATTGGTTATTTGCAACCATTTCAATTAGTTCTTGAGCTTCTGCAGGTGTCTTCTTCAGATGAAGAGATCCTCCAGCAGAGCTATCCAATGACATCTTGGATAGTTCAGAGAGACCATCATAGAAAATACCTATGATGCTCCATTCAAAAAGCATGTCAGAAGGACACTTTCTGATCAATTGTTTGTATCTTTCCCAAGCTTCATAGAGGGATTCTCCTTCCTTCTGTCTGAAGGTTTGGACTTCCACTCTAAGCTTGCTCAATTTTTGATGTGGAAAGAACTTTGCCAAGAAGGCATTGACTAGCTTTTCCCAAGAGTTCAGGCTTTCTTTAGGTTGTGAGTCCAACCATATCCTAGCTCTGTCTCTTACAGCAAAAGGGAATAGCATAAGTCTGTAGACCTCAGGGTCAACCCCATTAGTCTTGACAGTGTCACAGATTTGCAAGAATTCAGCTAAAAACTGATGAAGATCTTCTAATGGAAGTCCATGGAACTTGCAATTCTGTTGCATTAGAGAAACTAATTGAGGCTTAAGCTCAAAGTTGTTTGCTCCAATGACAGGGATAGAGATGCTTCTCCCATAGAAGTCGGGAGTAGGTGCAGTAAAGTCACCCAGCACCTTCCTTGCATTGTTGGCATTGTTGTTGTTTTCGGCTGCCATGGGTTCTTCTTCTTTGAAGAATTTTGTTAGGTCCTCTACAGAGAATTGTGCTTTAGCTTCTCTTAGCTTTCGCTTCAAGGTCCTTTCAGGTTCAGGGTCAGCTTCAACAAAAATGCCTTTTGTCTTTGTTCCTGCTCATATGAACGAGAAGAGAACAAGAAAATATGGAATCCTCTATGTCACAGTATAGAGATTCCTTGAGGTGTCAAAGGAAAAGAAAAATAGAAGAAAGAGGTAGAAGAATTCGAACTTAGTGAGATAAAGTTCAAATTGTGCATTGAGGAGGAGTGTTACTCCATAAACAGAAGGATGTGAGAAGAGGGGAAGAAATTTTCAAAAATTAAGTAAAAGATTTTTAAAAACATTTTGAAAAATAGTAACTGATTTTTGAAAACTAAGATTGGAAAAAAAATCAAGTGATTTTTGAAAAAGATTTTGAAAAATATATGATTGAAAACTTATGGTTTTAAAAAGATATGATTGAAAAGATATGATTTGAAAAACAATTAAAAAAAAGATTTGATTTTAAAAATTAATGACTTGGCTAACAAGGAAAGATATGATTCAAACATTAAACCTTTCTCAACAGAAAAGGCAACATACTTGAAATGTTGAATCAAATCATTAATTGTTAGCAAGTATCTTTGAAAAAGGAAAGAAATTGATTTTGAAAAAGATTTGATTTTGAAAAACTTTGAAAACTTGAAAAAAAATTTGCATTAAAAACAGAATCTTCCCTCTTGTGCCATCCTGGCGTTAAACGGCCAGAATGGTATCCATTCTGGCGTTTAACGCCCAAAATGCTACCCTTTTGGGCGTTAAACGCCCAGCCAGGTATCCTGGCTGGCGTTTAAACGCCAGTTTTTCCTTCTTCACTGGGCGTTTGAACGCCCAGCTTTTTCTGTGTAATTCCTCTGCTGCCTGTACTGAATCTTCAGTTCTCTGTATTATTGACTTTGAAAATAGAACCAAGATCAAATAAACAGTGCATGCAAGACACCAAACTTAAAATAAGACACTAGACTCAAACAAGAAACATAAAATATTTTTTTGTTTTTATGATTTTGTAATTTTTTTGGATTTTTCGAAAATTAAGTGGAAAAGAAAATAAAGATATCAAAATTCTTAATGAGAATTCCAAGAATCATGCAATGTTAGTCTAAAGCTTTAGTCTAAAGGAATTAGACATGGATAGCCAAACTTCAGCAGGACATTGCATTCAAGAGCTAAATTGATGAGAATCAATCAGCTTTGGTGATGATAAGAACATCACCTTGAAACACTAGAATTCATTCTTAAGAACTCTGAAAATAAATACCTAATTGATGAGCGGATAATTTATACGCTTTTTGGCATTGTTTTTAGATAGTTTTTAGTAAGTTTAAGCTACTTTTAGGGATGTTTTCATTAGTTTTTATGTTAAATTCACATTTCTGGACTTTACTATGAGTTTGTGTGTTTTTCTGTGATTTCAGGTAAATTCTGACTGAAATTGAGGGATTTGAGCAAAACTCTGAAGAAGGCTGACAAAAGGACTGCTGATGCTGTTGGAATCTGACCTCCCTGCACTCGAAATGGATTTTCTGGAGCTACAGAACTCCAATTGGCGCGCTCTCAACGGCGTTGGAAAGTAGACATCCAGGGCTTTCCAGCAATATATAATAGTCCATACTTTATTCGAAGAATGACGACGTAACTTGGCGTTGAACGCCAAGTACACGCTGCTGTCTGGAGTTAAACGCCAGAAAAACGTCATGATCCGGAGTTGAACGCCCAAAACACGTCATAACCTGGAGTTTGACGCCAAGAAATGCCTTAGCTCGTGGAATGATCAAGCTCAGCCCAAGCATACACCAAGTGGGCCCCGGAAGTGGATTTATGCGTCAATTACTTACTCATGTAAACCCTAGTAGCTAGTCTAGTATATATAGGACATTTATCTATTGTATTAGACATCCTGGATTGTAAATTGAATCCTGTGATCACGTTAGAGGGGGCTGGCCATTCGGCCATGCCTGAACTCTTTGCTTATGTATTTGCAACGGTGGAGTTTCTGCACACCATAGATTAAGGGTGTGGAGCTCTGCTGTACCTCAAGCATTAATGAAATTCTATTATCTTTTATTCAAATCTCTCTTATTCCTATTCCAAGATATTCATTCGTACCCAAGAACATGATGAATGTTATGAGTCAGATTACCCTCATTATCATTCTCACTTATGAATGTACGTGATTGACAACCACTTCCGTTCTACATGCAACAGAGCTTGAATGCGTATCTCTTAGATTCCCCAACAGAATCTTCGTGGTATAAGCTAGATAGATGGCGGCATTTATGAGGATCCGGAAAGTCTCACCTTGTCTGTGGTATTCCGAGTAGGATCCTGGGAATCTGGAAAGTCTCACCTTGTCTGTGGTATTCCGAGTAGGATTCCGTTAATGAATGACTGTGACGTGCTTCAAACCTGTAACCTGCTGGGCGTTAGTGACAGACGCAAAAGAGGGATTCTATTCCAGTAGGGGAGGGAACCAACCGGTGATTAGCCGTACTGTGACAGAGTGCGTGAGCATTAGTTTTCACTGCGAGGATGGGATGTAGCCATCAGCCATGGGTGATGCCTCCAGACTGGTTAGCTGTGCGAGTGACAGCCGCACAGGATATTTCCCCGAGAGGAAGGAAGTAGCCACAGTTGATGGTGAACCCCTATACAAAGCTTGCCATGGAAAGGAGTAAGAAGGATTGAGTAGAGGCAATAGGAGAGCAGGCGTCCTTGGGCTCTACAACATCTCCATCCGCTTATCTGAAATTCCCACCAATGAATCTGCATAAGTATTCTATCCCTTTTATTATTACTTTTTATTAATTATTCCAAAAAATCATAAACCAATTTAATCTGCCTGACTGAGACTTACAAGGTGACCATAGCTTGCTTTATACCAACAATCTCTGTGGATTCGACCCTTACTCACGTAAGGTTTATTACTTGGACGACCCAGTACACTTGCTGGTTAGTTGAACGAAGTTGTGAATTCAACCAGTGCCATAATAAAGTTTTCATTCAAAATCCAAAGAACGCAGATCACAATTTCGTCCACCACTAATCTAAGCAACAAGATGAACCGTCAGTTGTCCATACTCGAAACAATCCCCGGCAACGGCGCCAAAAACATGGTGCACAAAATTGTGATCTCTTCTTTTCACAACTCAAATAATCCCTAGTAATGGCCCCAAAGACTTGGTGCTCAATACCATGGCATCACAACTTCGCACAACTAACCAGCAAGTGCACTGGGTCGTCCAAGTAATAAACCTTACGCGAGTAAGAGTCGATCCCACGAAGATTGTTGGTATGAAGCAAGCTATGGTCACCTTGTAAATCTCAGTCAGGCAGACTCAAATGGTTATGGGTGATATATGAATAAAACATAAAGATAAGGATAGAGATACTTATGCAATTCATTGGTGAGAACTTCAGATAAGCGAATGGAGATGCTTTGTCCCTTCCGTCTCTCTGCTTTCCTACTGTCTTCATCCAATCCTTCTTACTCCTTTCCATGGCAAGCTGTATGTTGGGTTTCACCGTTGTCAGTGGCTACCTCCCATCCTCTCAGTGGAAATATTCAACGCACCCTGTCACGGCACGGCTATCCAGCTATCGGTTCTCGATCATGTTGGAATAGAATCCAGTGATTCTTTTGCGTCTGTCACTAACGCCCCACAATCGCGAGTTTGAAGCTCGTCACAGTCATTCAATCATTGAATCCTACTCAGAATACCACAGACAAGGTTTAGACCTTCCGGATTCTCTTGAATGCAGTCATCAATTCTAGCTTATACCACGAAGATTCTGGTTAAAGAATCCAAGAGATATCCACCCATTCTAAGGTAGAACGGAGGTGATTGACAGTCACACGTTCATAGGTGAGAATGATGATGAGTGTCATGGATCATCACATTCATCAAGTTGAAGAACAAGTGATATCTTGGAACAAAAACAAGCTGAATTGAATAGAAGAACAATAGTAATTGCATTTATACTCGAGGTACAGCAGAGCTCCACACCTTAATCTATGGTGTGTAGAAACTCCACCATTGAAAATACATAAGAACAAGGTCTAGGCATGGCCGTGAGGCCAGCCTCCCAATGATCTAAGAACTAGATGTCCGAAGATTCAAAATACAATAGTAAAAGGTCCTACTTATAGGGAACTAGTAGCTTAAGAATTACAAAGATGAGTAAAAGACATAAAAATCCACTTCCGGGCCCACTTGGTGTGTGCTTAGGCTGAGCATTGAAGCATTTTCGTGTAGAGACTCTTCTTGGAGTTAAACGCGAGCTTTTATGCCAGTTTGGGCGTTTAACTCCCAGTTTGGTACCAGTTCCGGCGTTTAACGCTGGGAATTCTGAAGGTGACTTTGAACGCCAGTTTGAGCTATCAAATCCTGGGCAAAGTATGGACTATTATATATTGCTGGAAAGCCCAGGATGTATACTTTCCAATGCCGTTGAGAGCGCGCCAATTGAGCTTCTGTAGCTCCAGAAAATCTACTTCGAGTGAAGGAAGGTCAGAATCCAACAGCATCTGCAGTCCTTTTCAGTCTCTGAATCAGATTTTTGCTCAGGTCCCTCAATTTCAGCCTGAAAATACCTGAAATCACAGAAAAACACACAAACTCATAGTAAAGTCCAGAAAAGTGAATTTTAACTAAAAACTAATAAAAATATACTAAAAACTTAACTAAATCTACTAAAAACATACTAAAAACAATGCCAAAAAGCGTACAAATTATCCGCTCATTAATCTGCGCATGGTGTTTATTGATTTGGAAAAAGCGTATGATAGGGTACCAAGGGAGGTCTTATGGAAGGTTTTAGAAAAGAGGAGAGTAAGGATCGCATATATTCGGGCAATTAAAGACATGTATGATGGGGCCACAACTAGTGTAAACACTCAAGGTGGTGTGACAGAGGAATTCCCTATTGGTATAGGATTACACCAGGGATCATCCTTAAGTCCATACCTTTTCACATTAGTCTTGGAAGTACTCACAGAGCACATCCAAGAGCCTGTGCCATGGTGCATGCTTTTTGCCGACGATATCGTCCTTTTGGGAGAGTCAAGGGAAGACCTAAGTAAGAAGTTGGAGTTATGGAGAGAAGCTCTAGAAGTGTATGGTCTGCGCATAAGCCGTAACAAGACGGAATATATGGAATGTAAGTTCAGTCTGAGAAGGGAAAACTCCAATATAGAGGTGAAGATTGGAGAAAACATCCTACGAAAAGTTAAAAGTTTTAAGTATCTTGGGTGCATCATACAGGATAATGGAGAGATTGAACAGGATGTAAATCATAGGATCCAAGCAGGTTGGTCAAAATGGCGGAGTGCATCTGGTTTTATATGCGACAAAAAAGTGCCTTTAAAACTTAAAGGTAAATTCTATCGCACCGCTATAAGACCGGCTATGCTGTATGGTACGGAGTGTTGGGCGGCTAAAGGGGAGCACAAACATAAGCTGAGTGTGGCAGAGATGAAGATGTTGAGATGGATGAGTGGTCATACGCGATTGGATAAAATAAGGAATGAAGATATAAGGGAGAGAGTTGGAGTAGCACCCATTGTGGAAAAGATGGTTGAATCGCGTCTCAGGTAGTTTGGACATGTGAGAAGAAGACCGATAGAACATCCAGTCAGGAGGGTGGATGAGATGGAAGATGGACAAAGAGCGAAAGGCAGAGGAAGACCTAAGAAGACCATCTGTGAGGTGGTCAAACGAGATCTACATGTAAACGGTCTCTCTGTAGACATGATACATGACAGAGCACAATGGCGTCGTTTGATTCATGTAGCCGACCCCACTTAGTGGGACAAGGCTTTGTTGTTGTTGTTGTTGTACTCTTTTTTTTTTTACTGTTAAGTCGCCTATTCCAGAATGTGTTGTCGTATTTTAATTTATGTTTTGCTTGCTTTCTCTGTTGTCGATTTTGTCTTTTTGCTTATACATATCCTTGCTTGGTTGTGTACTTAGGTATCCTCTAAGATTCTTGATGGAAAAATATTTGCCCCTGATCCTTATTACTCTAATTCATAAATTTTGTATCTTTTGTTTCAATTTAAATTTGTTTGACATGATAATATTTATGCTTGAAATGTTTGTCTCATCTTTTCTTTGAGATTGTAAAATGATTCTCTCTTAATTGCATCCATTGTTGATGGATATCTTACCTGATTGTGTTCTAAAACATTCTGTTAAATCTTTGTAAAAAATTGTCGTTGACTTTGGTTACCTTATTTTGTGCACTTTGTATTTCTTTTATTCAACCTTGAAATTGTTTCGACCTGATACTCCATCTTCTCTTAGATTGTTCCTATCAAAGTTCCTTGAATCAGATTTCTTTCTTAAAATGCGAATTGATTTTCTTTCTAGCACACTTCATTCTTTTTGTACATCATCGCTTAATTGTGATCTTGTACATCCTTCCACGTTCTTGCGAACACCAACTGTGTTATTTACTTTTTCTTCCTAAGTGTTGAATCCCATTGAGTAAACTCAAGCTTGTTTTGGTGTAACATGTGATTCCTAGATTAGCAAGTGATACGTTAGCTCTTTAGGAAATAACTTATCGATGCTGAAGTTTGGAAGGTTATAATCCTAAGCTTTGACATGAAATCAGCGGTTGTTACTATGGATATGTACAACAAAATCAAGGGGACTATGAGGTAAAAGTGTATTTTGAGGAGATTGATGAACGAAGTGAAAAGTGCTATGTATATCTGAGTTGTCAAGGGAACGAGAGTAGACGAATGTCAATTGCATCTTTTTAAAATAAACCTATCCTGTAACCTTTTGTACACTGTATCAATTTTTTAGGGCGAAAATTTTTGTAAGGAGAGTAGAATGTAATGTCCTAAGCTTTTTTTTTCTATTATTACTATGATACCCTTTAATTTTATCAAAATTCCAGCATTAGCCTTATTCCTCCTACCCAACCCTAACCCTAAATTACTAAACAACTTCCACTCTTCCTCATCAACCACAGTCCACTGCCTCCCTTTCTTTTCAAAACTCACACCACACACAAATACACCCACACAGAAAAAAAAAAAGAGAAAATGGCAGAAGGGGTTGCTGCCTCCACGCTTCGCTACCAAAGTTCTGCCACTGCCAAGTCGCCATCGACGTCAACCCAAGAGAAAGAAAGAGTCTGCGAGTTGAAGGAAATTGGAGGAGTGTTGCTGCCGTTAGTGTGTCGCCGTGTTGCCATCATGGTCGCCAAGAAGAAGGAGGACCCGCGAGGAAGAGAGGGACGCGGTCAGTCTCATCATCGTCAGATCCGTTGCCGCCATGTTTTTTCCACTGCCGATCCGTCTTTGCCGATGGAGAGCTCATTGTCGAGCTGCTGCGCCGCCGCTGCCACCGTTGCATTTTTGGGAAGAGGAGAGCGAGAGAGAGAGAGAGACAGAGAGAGAGAGAGAGAGAGAGAGAGAGAGATAGAGAGAGAGAGAGAGATGGAGAGTCCGCAGAGAGAGAAACATTACTATACACGAACAGAGGGGGGAGGAGGAACTCGTCGGAGGAGAGGGAGACTCGTCGTCGTGCCTCTAGTCGCCAGAAACGGCACTACCGTTGCCAGAAATCACCCCGGAGCTTCCAAACCCACCGGCAACACTTCCTTGGCACTGTTCTGGTCTAGCTTTTTCCCTTAGTCTGTTCTATTTTTACCTTATCTCTGCCACCATTTTATTTTTCTACCATATTCTTGTTTTGATTTATTTTTGTCTTTGTTTTGTTTTGGATTTTCCAGAATTTTATCTTCTTTTGTCTCTGTATTCGATTTGAAATTACTGCCTGGTGTTGTGGTCATTGTCGTTGTCGTGAGAATTGAAGTTGTTGCCATTGTCTTGGTCCAAATTTTGTGCTCTTCCGTTCCATTCTACTTCAACTTTCCTCACCTTTTAATTTTGCACTCCGGGTTCGGCCTCTTCGGTCCCTTAGGACTATATTGTGAGTAGGCTTTACATTTATAGTTGTTTGATTGTGCATCTATAATTATTTTGACATATATCTATTATGATCTTTGAATTATAGCTATATTTGCTTTGAATGATTTTAAATGGATTAGAATAAATGATTTTTTAGAATTAAATAATTCATTTTTATGAAGTTTATACTTTCGAAACTATACATGAGACTATATATATTTTTGAGGAAGTTTTGCATTATTCTAAAATGTTTGATTTTATTTGAATATTTATTTTTGAGACTATACATATTTTTTATGAAATTTGTATTATTCTAAAATCTTTGATTTTACTTGAAAATCTGTTTTTGAAGCATTGAAGTAATTATTGGTACTCACTTACTTAAAAAATTGTGAAATGTATTTAAAATCTCTTTAAAATGTATGATTGAAAAAGATTTCTGATGAGAAAGTATTATCTGATTTAATTTGATTCGATACCTTATATATTCGAAAGAGCAAATAATTGTTGTATTTGAAATTATATGTTTTGAATTGCTTTGGGAGGCTCGTATTAGAAAACCGTAGTTAACGGCGGTTATGACGTTAACTTAGATGCATCTAACTCAGACTCTAGCTAGCAGGAGTGTTCCTAGCCTAACGTGTAGGCCACACGTTAGATATGTTATTTTGTTAGGACACACAAGAGGAAAGGGCTACCCATAGAGGTGAAGCCGCCCAAGTGTGGACTTTTCATTTGATTTCTGTATGAGAACTTCCTTATTGATTCACTTATTCATATAAATTATTATTTTTCTAACTAAAATTATTGTTATAATAATGTTTATATGGTCTCATGTAACTTATAGATGTACTGTCTAGTCACTGGGTTGCAAAACTCAATCCGTTTTTCTAAAATTATTTTTTAGGAATAAATACTTGCTTATGTGAGCCTTTCTATTCGAGAGTAATGATCTGCAATGGAAATCTATTATTTGTTGAATTCTTAGATGTCATCTGCTCCATATGTCACAGGCAAGATTCATTCATATTTATTTATTTTGTTTTTGTTTAAAACATGAAATTATTTATTCTAGAAAGTGTAAATGTATTCAAAACATTTATAACCTTCTTGTTTATCTTATATTTGAATCTGTTAGGCTTGCTAGTTGATAGGGGATAATTTTCCTGAGTGATAGTCATGGCTCATTTTAGGTTGTGACAAAGCGCTATATTGGATTTTCTAGAGGAAGTGGTAGTCTCCGTCACTGATACAGAAAAATAAATTTCATGTAATTACTGGCAAGTATACCGGGTTGTATCAAGTAGTAATACTCACAAGAGTGAGGTCGATCCCACGGAGATTAGTGGATTAAGCAATTTTAGTTAAATGGTGTTCTAGTTAGACAAAAAATTTGTGATCTCTTGGTGTATTCAACATAAAAGTAAAGTACAAAAATATAAATGACAAGGAATTAAATGACTGGAAATGTAATAGCAAAAACTTAAAGTTCAAGAAAATAAGAACTGCAATGTAAATGGTTGAAATGTAAATTGCAAGTAAGTAAAAGCTTAGCTGAAATGTAAATGGCAGAAATTATAAATTGCAGGAACGTAAAAGGGAGATTGGTTAGTGGGTAATTAGAAACATAAAAGAATTGAAATGAAGATTTGTGTTGGGTGAGATCACTAGGGATCAGATATGTTGATTTCTCATGAATTAATAGTGATCGATTCCTTCTCAATCATGTGAATAGATCTATGGCGGATTGTGAGTAATTGGATCCCAATCTCTTGGTGATTCAATTTCTCTTATCACAAACAATTGCCAATCTCTTGATCTAATTGCTCATGAGAAGAGGTGAAGATCAATTGCTAATCCCAAAGGCCACAAGATTCCCAGGATTTCAATTCAAGGTGGTTACATCTCACATACCTAACCAAGAATATATCAACCAAGAGAATCATGAGAGGATAAACCCCAAATTGAATTATATGACTCCTTTCTCAAGTTTATCACACAATTCAAGTAGATTCAATCCCTCTCTCGACAGTAATTGAATCTATGAAGCACAAGAGTTTCCTCTTAGATAAACCACTTGAATTGAGAAAAAAAGAAGAAATAATGTCAATTCATTAAAACCAACAGAGCTCTTCCCCTAGTGAAAATGGGGTTTAGTGACTCATAGCTCCAAGTACAAGCAGAAATTCAAAACTGGAAATTAAACTAAGTACAAAAATAAAAGAAAAGAAAACTACAAGCAAAGATGAACTTGAAAATGAAAGTCTCAACAGAAAGTAAAAGTTCCAAAAGTGCCAAAGTACAAAAACTCTAAAAATCTGAAAAGAGGTCGAAAGAAGATCCTCCATGATTCAAGCTGCCACCTATTTATACATGTTCACTGGCTTCTCAGGTGTACTTGCAGGATTCTCAAAGTGGGCTTTTCAAACTTTCAGTTCGTACAACCCTTTAGGCATTTGTGTGGAATATTCTGCTCCCAGGCTAGCGTAGCATTATTGAGGAAGGTGTAGCGCTCGTGCACTCACGCGTACGCATCACTCACGCGTGTGCGTCATCACTGTTTTTGGCACTTGTCACGCGTACGCGTCACACACGCGTGCGCGTGATCCTCACTGTTTTTGAGAAAAGCGTAGCATTAGGACCAAAGGCACTCTTCCATGCGTATGCTTGTTCATGCGTGCACGTGGTCTTTCAAAAACATCACCCCCACGCGTACGCTTCGTCCATGTGTGCGCATGGCCTTCAGCGTTGGTCTCAAAGGCGTAACGTTAGTGTCAAAGGCGCTCTTTCAAGCGTACGTTTCGTCCATGTGTGCGCATGGCCTTTCAAGAATATCACTTTCACGCGTACACATTAGCCATGCGTACGCGTCACCCTTAAAAATTATCACTCTCACGCGTGCGCGTCACTGATGAGCGGATAATTTATACGCTTTTTGGCATTATTTTTAGGTAGTTTTTAGTATGATTTAGTTAGTTTTTAGTATATAATTATTAGTTTTTATGCAAAATTTACATTTCTGGACTTTACTATGAGTTTGTATATTTTTCTGTGTTTTCAGGTATTTTCTGGCTAAAATTGAGGGAACTGAGCAAAAATTTGATTAAGAGGCTGAAAAAGGACTGCAGATGTTGTTGGATTTTGACCTCCCTACACTCGAAATGAATTTTCAAGAGCTATAGAAGCCCAATTGGCACGCTCTTAATTGCGTTAGAAAGTAGACATCTTGGGCTTTCACGCAATGTATAATAGTCCATACTTTGCCCGAGATTTGATGGCCCTGATGAGCGGATAATTTATACGCTTTTTGGCATTATTTTTAGGTAGTTTTTAGTAAGTTCAAGCTACTTTTAGGGATGTTTTTATTAGTTTTTATGTTAAATTCACATTTCTGAACTTTACTATGAGTTTGTGTGTTTTTCTGTAATTTCAGGTAATTTATGGCTGAAATTGAGGGACTTGAGCAAAACTCTGAAAAAGGCTGACAAAAGGACTGTTGATGCTGTTGGAATCTGACCTCCCTGCACTCAAAATGGATTTTCTAGATCTACCAAACTCCAAATGGCGCGCACTCAACGCCGTTGGAAAGTAGACATCCGGAGCTTTCCAGCAATATATAATAGTCCATACTTTATTCGCGAATTGACGACGTAAAGTGGCGCTCAACGCCAAGTACATGCTGCTATCTGGAGTCAAACGCCAGAAACACGTCATGACCCGGAGTTGAACGCCAGAAACACGCTATAACTCGGCGTTCAACTCCAAAAGAAGCCTCAGCTCGTGGATAGATCACGCTCAGCCCAAACACACACCAAGTGGGCCCCGGAAGTGAATTTATGCATCAATTACTTACCTCTGTAAACCCTAGTAGCTAGTTTAGTATAAATAAGACTTTTTACTCGTGTATTAGTCGTCTTTGACCACGTTTCATCTTTGGTCTCAGTTTTGTTTTATTCTTCATCTTAGGAGGCCATTGATCACGTTTTGGGGGCTGGCCATTCGGCCATGCCTGAACCTTTCACTTATGTATTTTCAACGGTGGAGTTTCTACACACCATAGATTAAGGGTGTGGAGCTCTGCTGTACCTCAAGTTTCAATACAATTACTATTATTTTCTATTCAATTCTCTTTTATTCCTATTCTAAGATATTCGTTGCACTTCAACTTGATGAATGTGATGATCCGTGACACTCATCATCATTCTCACCTATGAACATGCGTGACTGACAACCACTTCCGTTCTACTTTAGGCCTGGCGCATATCTCTTAGATTCCCCAACAGAATCTTCGTGGTATAAGCTAGATAGATGGCGGCATTCATGGGAATCCGGAAAGTCTAACCTTGTCTGTGGTATTCCGAGTAGGATTCCAGTAATCCAGAAAGTCTAACCTTGTCTGTGGTATTCCGAGTAGGATTCCGGGATTGAATGACTGTGACGAGCTTCAAACTCCTGAAGGCTGGGCGTTAGTGACAGACGCAAAAGAATCAAGGGATTCTATTCCAACCTGATTGAGAACCGACAGATGATTAGCCGTGCTGTGACAGAGCATAGGACCATTTTCACTGAGAGGATGGGATGTAGCCATTGACAACGGTGATGCCCTACATACAGCTTGCCATGGAAAAGAGTAAGAAGGATTGGATGAATGTAATAAGAAAGTAGAGATTCAAGAGGAGCACAACATCTCCAAACGCCTATCTGAAATTCCCACTATTGATTTACATAAGTATTTCTATCTTATTTTATTTTC